>NC_089731.1:7650978-7807065 GCF_035083965.1 Branchiostoma lanceolatum | reverse complement strand
TTACAAATTACACCGTGCAATAGCAGTGGAAACTACGTGACCAGTTTGACTATTTTGAGTGTTCGAGTGTGATACATTGAGTATTTAGTTAAACCTCTTCATCCATCGTATCATTACATTTGAAATGAACGACCATTTTTTACCAATTCTTACAGTTTGCACGTGAGCATGATTTTCAGAATCAAAACATGATGTCATCACTGCACTGACATTTAACGTGACATTGTTCACCAACGGTTTGTTTTACGACTTGGCGTTACCAGCAAAGACACATTGTAGTGCCCTTTGACCCAAAATCACACAAAAGCTTATTCTTTTTTCTCTACTTCGAGCCTCACAAACGCTATAAAAGCTCTGGCTCAGCGAATAATCTACATGTATATTAGAATGGACTGAATTCCAGAGGCAAGTGTTCTATGTTCTGCAGATAATATTTTTCTGAATAAAAAAAAGAAAAAATGTACAGATTTGGTTGATTTTGTATTCATGATATATAAACTGTGGTCTTTTAGAGAAAGACCCCCGCCTCTGGGATTGAGTACCCCTTTAAGTGAAATTTGATGCGCTGCAACGTTTAAAGCGATAGACAATAGCCAGCAATATTAATCGAGTTTTCTCCGTTCAGTATGAAGGTCGACGCTGACAAATGAACCTCCTCAGCTCAAGGCAAGCTTTGTCGTCCCACATGGGATTACCTGTGGGACCGCCTGACCAGTACTGACCACATAAGGTTGGCCACCCTAGCAATTGGTAGGCGCTTGGCTCGCCTGGACTCCATCCCTGTTGAAAAAAGACAGTGTTAACCAGCCAGTCTGATATTTGCGGTCATCTTCCCATTGAATAACTCCCTACCACTAGACGTGTATTTAAATACAATATGGACCCACACCAACCCAAACAAACAAACCGAAGACGAAGACCGCAGTCAAAAATATCAAGGAGGAACTAAAAGCGGGTCTGGTTTAGAATTCTTGGGATAGAAGTCGATAATTTTCAATCAGCATAGTTTAATCACTGCATTGTATTTTGATTATGATTAGATGAACTTTTCCTGTAATGTATCTTAATAGGTTGCCTATTCATATTACGAATAAGGAGCGTGCAAACGGTGTAATTAGAAGGGGCGTCCAATTAGTGGGGATGGAGGAACCGACATTACTCCCATAGCGGGGCATAACTAGAAACTATAAATCTTTCCATCAATGTCATCCAAATTTTAAATTATTGTTATTTTTTTTACCAATTTACCCCCTCTCTCTCTCCATCTGTCTCGAGCTCCCTCTCTGTCACTACCAAACTAGGCGTTTCGACACACCTTGTATCCGTTGCTGCTGACCATCGAGTCGTCCACCCAATGCCAGGTCTCATCTTTCTTTGTCACACCGATCCAGTGATCGGCCTTGTTTCCTTCCGTTTTGACCAGATCTCTCAGCGCGACGTCCAGCTCTTCTGTTTTCGGCATGGCCAGTGTGGCTCCTTCCGCCTTGCATGCTGTCATGGCGGCATCATGAGAGCTCCATTTGTTGTACAACCGAACACAGGCCCCAGCGACTAGTTTGTAGTCGCCTCGGCAGCTGTCATGTACAGCTGAAACAGTTAAAGCCATGAATGGTTTTTGTCAATCACACCCTCACCCCAAATCACACATAAGGGCAAAGACAGGAAGCTTGTACTGGAAGCTACTGCTATGATATACATGTACTAACCTGGCAGTGCAGGTGTCACCTGAAGCACTACAGGGATCACCTCTGGTATCATAGGTGTCACTTCTGATGATGTAGATGTCGTCATTGGCTTAGCTTTGGTAGCTGTGGATGGATTCTTTAAATTAGCCGGGTGTGCTGTCCCAACGTTCTGTAAAATATATACAGAACTTGTTAAAGTCATATTCTATAATTTCAAAACCTAAAAAACCATTGCTTGGAAAATGTATGCTATCATTATTATGGCATAACAGGTGTCACCTCTATCGGTGCAGGTGTCGCCTCTGGCATTACAGGTGCCACCTCTGGCGGTGCAGATATCACTTCTAGCGGGACAGGTGTCACCTCTGGCGGTGCAGGTGTCACTTCTGGCATTAAAGTTGTCACCTCTGGTGGTGCAGGTGTCTTTTCTAGCGGTGCATGTGTCACATCTGGCGGTGCAGGTGTCACTTCTGGCGGTGCATGTGTCACTTCTAGCGGTGCAGGTGTCACTTCTGGCGGTGCAGGTGTCACTTCTGGCATTAAAGTTGCCACCTCTGGTGGTGCAGATGTCACCTCTGGTGGTGCAGGTGTCACCTCTGGAGGTGCAGGTGTCACCTCTGGCGGTGCAGGTGTCACCTTTGGCGGTGCAGGTGTCACTTCTGGCGGTGCAGGTGTCACTTCTGGCATTAAAGTTGTCACCTCTGGTGGTGCAGGTGTCACTTCTAGCGTTGTATGTGTCACCTTTGGCGGTGCAGGGCCCACCTCTTGCGGTGCAGGGCCCACCTCTTGCGGTGCAGGTCCCACCTCTGGCGGTGCAGGGCCCACCTCTTGCGGTGCAGGTGTCACCTCTGGTGGTGTGGATGTCCCCCCTGGTGGTGCAGGTTTCGTCATTGGCCCGGCCGATGAAACAGAGATGTTTCTGTCAAGAAGAGGTTCGTTTGGAGACTCCCTGGTAGGTGGGGATGAAGTTTTGTTGGAATCAGCTGCATGCGCTATTTCGGCGTGCTGTGAAATAGAGATATGTAAAAGTCATATTCTATCATTTCTAACCTGAAAGATCATTACTTAGCAAAGAAAACGCATGATTTTCTAATTTTAAAGAAAGAAGCAAAAGTAATACCATTACCGTTTTGATGCCTTAGGGACAGTAAATTATTATCCACTGTGGATAGGTTGAAGTGAGAGGTGGCCTTTCCCAAGGACACAGCGTCTAGCCAGGAATGGCAGGAGTCGAACCCGTGACATTTCGAATTTGTGTCCGGTAGCATAGCCACTAGGTCGTACAACGCAATCACGATAGTCAAATATTGCCCCAAATTTCCAGACTCTTTTAGGTTTTGACCCATGTTCTATCATGTTCTGAGTGACGTATTCGAATAGAACGTACGTACTATTCGGCGTCATTCGCGGTCATTTGCAGGTTTCCACTATAAAGCCGCGCAAAAATGCCATTTCTTTCCGAGGCTGCTTGCATAAGAAGAAAACCCACTTTATTACAGGGCTTGTTTACGCCGGCATCAAGTACCCCCCCCCCCCCCCCCATTCCGTGAGGCATGACATTATTCCAAACTGGTACTAAAAACGCAAGCATAGTGCGTTCAAAATCCATCATTGAGGGTTTAAATTACCGAAAACTATGTTTTGATACGGCGGATATTTTGAATTACTGGTATTTGAGTGAAATAAGAAAATTTATTTTTCTACCCGTTTTTCGGCCGTGGAAATTACCCGTGGGAGTGAGAGATTAGAAAATTACCAAGACAGAAAGTTTGATATTACTGTTATAGCTCAAAATATACAAAATACAGTATAAGGATTTTTAGTCACGTTTAGGACCGACTTTAATCACGACAGGTACTATTTGTTTTTCTTTCCACCGAACATCCTTTCTAAAACAGCCGACTTGGCATATTTAAGAAAGCCTTCAGACAAAATCATGCAACATGCGTAAAACGGTAGGATTTGGGGTATACAAATTGGCAAGTTTCATTTACAATTGGCGAGACACGCGTGAGAGGTCGTTTTTCTAATTATCATTATCTTTCAGAATATGTAATGTTCAGTTCCCCGGGGACCGCGCGGGAGTTCCGGTAACCTGATACCCTCCCTTACGTGAAGTAATAAAATGGATTGAATAGTTAGAGAAACCTCTCATGACATCACGACTAAGTGTGAACATGGAGTTCCAGGTAAAAGCTGACCGTAACGATTACCTTGTTTCCTGTTGAGGCAGTGACATACGTGATGATACAAGATCCTGCACCCAACAACGCTGCTACCGCAACACCAATGACGATAGCACGGAGTATACCGGATCGATGGCACGTCGTCTTGCAGCTTCCAATGAGTCCACAAATGTTTGCTGAACCGGTACAACCTATGCGTCGGGAATATTTCATATTCATTTATTCATTCTATCTCTTTTCTTTATGGTCATTTGCAGCTTTTTGAAATGTATTTGAAGGCAACACTCTTGCAAATGACAATAGCAAAATTTATTTATCAAAATAAGGAAAGGGACATAAAACACAGGTCACTTCAACAGTCACACACACTCAAATATATTTTTTCGAAGTGTATATATGATGGTTTACTTATCTTAAGTGTCATGAACGCGCATGGACTGGTTTACCTATATGATATAGACAAGTCAGTCCATGCGCGGCTATATGTATATATTTACCACCGGCATCTTCCAGGGGAAAGGTGTTGGTGCATCTCTATGGTCATTTTATCTCATCTTACTTTTAGTAGCCTATATCTTCTATCAACTTAGTGCCATGAAAAGTGTTCTCTTTAATTGGCCTTGCACTAATCAAACTCGTTAAACACACACACACACACACACACACACACACACACACACACACACACACACACACATACACACACACACACAATAGCTGTAGGCTACAACCTACCTTTTTTGGCATTTTGGTCTGGAGGCATTTTGTGACGAACTCCGGTAGGCGTCTTGGTACGGTTCTTCTGCTGCTATACTCATTGAGCAACTGCAGCAGCGATGGAAATCGTCTTAACTCTATCTCTCTCTTTTTAGCGATAAATATTCAATCTGAAAACCAATCGTGCTTTCAATGATGAGTCTGCACTATAGACAAAACCAATGACACCACCCACGGGTGAAACTAATGATACCTAGTAATGATATCGCCTCCATACATTGCCATAACAGGCTCTTTGGGCCTTTTTCTTGGCTTATAATACACTATTTGCTGATGACTTCTTTTCGTACTGGGTCGTTTTTGCAGCAAGCGTTACCGGCTGGCTCAAGGGCTTTTTCTTATTTTTCTTTGTTCAATTTTCTTTAAGATATAGAAGCTTCAGACATAAGTCCTTCGCCATGCCAAAATAGTTTTGATCACTGATAAGAACATGTATGATCGATCTGCAAATCACACATCTTTGTCGACTAGTATTATTAATTTTCTGCTTCTGGTTGCATAGAAAATAATCTTTGAATGACGTAGAACATGTTAAACATGGGTATAATCAGAATTGTGATTATCTCATGCTTTTCACACTGAGACTGATTCTTCAGAAAGTGTACTGTCTTTTGATGGTCATTTGTCAACAACTTTCTCTCAACGATGAGCCGCTGAATATAACATACACCATTGGATTGATAATATAGGACGTCATGAACGATGTCAGTCGATTCTACATCTCTCACTGAAATTAATGTATTACATACTGGGAGACTTATAACTCGTCAGCAGAAAATGTGCGTGCTTTTTGGTAAATTTTATTGTTTCCATATGAATAGCTTTTGCCTTGACATGTACTTCTGATAGTGCCTTTTTTACGTGTAACAATAAAAAGCTTTATGTTACTTGTACGTTCGCATTCGATATTCACTCACATCAATAAGGCCTACATTACTCTGAATACTATTTTTCGACGTTTTGGTATTTTCCCCGCCTTAAGGTCATTGTCAAAATTGTTTATCAGACAGTCAGTTAATTGTCTAAACAATCAATGTGAATATTACCTTCTAACACAGATGGTAAAAGGTAATCACTTCTTATTGCTATTATCCATTGTATGCACAAAACCCAGAGAGGATTACAGGTCACCTAGGACTAAAACATACGGCAAACCACCTCCTATACTTTACTTCTATGTGATAAAACGGCATGCATGATAATATCTAGACTTATCATGATACATTTATAAATTACACTGTGCAATAGCAGTGGCAACTGCGTGACCTGTTTGACTATTTTGAGTGTTCGAATGTGATACATTGAGTATTCAGTTAAACCTCTTCATCCATCGTACCATCACATTTGAAATGAACGACCATTTTAACAGTTCTTACAGTTTGCACGTTAGCATGATTTTCAGAATACAAACATGATGTCATCACTGACATTTAACGTCACATTGCAACATGTGCAACAATGGACACCAGTTTTATGGCTTGTCATCACCGGCAGAGACATATTTTAGTGCCCTTTGACCAAACATCACACAAAAGCTTATTCTTTTTTCTCTACTTCGAGCCTCACAAAGTTCTAAAAACCCTGGCCCGGCAAATAATCTATCGCGAATATGTTAGAGGGGGACTCAATTTCAGAGGCAAGTGTTATGTGTTCTGCAGATAATATTTTTCTGAATTCCCGGCCCCCCCTCCAGAAAAAAATGCATCGGCAGCTTGACACTAAATTAGGACTAGGCATCAGTTGCATTATACAGCAACAATGTTTTGATAAACCACTGAGGAACCTTCCAATGAATCACAGCCAGGTGTAACGTATTCTATCGCAAAACCATCGATAGGCCTCGGTACTTTTATGATCTTAAATGATCTGAAAACAGTGGCCTCGCAAAAATGAGGCGATGTTAGGAAGTCTAGGGCTGGTCTTGAAAGCAATGTTTGCAGTGTGTGCGAGAATAGTTGTTCGTCAATTTTCAGACTTGCCAACTCAATTCTCTTCATGCTTCGAGCTAGCCAAAAATTGACCTAGGAACACACACACAGTTCTACATAATTCCCATCATACCCACACATGGGTCGTCATGGTTGGGGGGGGGGGCTATTCAGTTACTGAAACACATAAATGGTTCATTCCCTTCTTAATTATCTTCGCCGAGTACTTGTACTCGGGGAAGATTATGTTTTCGGTTGAAAAATCTGTTGGGTGGGTCTGTATGTATGTCAGGAGTATAACTCAAGAAAGCTTCAATGAATCTTTATTATTTTTGGTAGGCGTGTAGTGGTTGTGCAAAGGAAGGTCAAGTTCGAAAATGGTTCACCTTGCGTTTTTCAACAGTACTGCAGCGGACTTTGCATTTTTTTGTGTTTGTATGTAGGCAAAAAAAGTGACGGAAAAGTTGATGGATCTTCATGATTTTTTGCAGGTGTGTAGATGTTGTACAAACGGAGGCCAAGTTCAAAAATGGTTCTCCTGGCATTTTCCATCGGTACTGCAGCGGGTTTTGTGTGGATGTGTTCATGTGTATTTGTATGTCGCCAGCATAACTCGAGAAGCTGTTGATGGATCTTTATGATATTTAGTGGATGGGTAGGGTTTACAGAAAGGAAGGTCAAGTTCGATAATGGGCCTTCTAGCGGGTACCTAAGGTACTGCAGCGGAGCTTCAAAATTTAGGGGCATATTTTCTGAAAGTGCTATGGTCATGTTTTTTGTGTGGTAGATAGTTCATGCCACAGGAAGTAAGTTCTGTAAATTTTGCCCCCCTAGCATTAGCAACGGATGGGGCACCCACTATTCTCCAAGCAGAGGTGTGGGTCCAGCTGGTTTATAACGTGTTCAGTTTAGGAATTTTTGTTCAACATACGGTTGGCGACATAGCTAAAAGGGGACAAAATAGAAAGCCTGACAAAAGCACCTAAAAACACGTCGAAAACCCAGCCAGACCCACTCCTCTTGGAGAGTACACTGCACCAAATCTGCACCACTGCTAGGTGCGGAAAAGTCACATGTTCTATGATCTACTATGTCTTTCAAAATGTCTATGATATGGAATAAAGATTTATTCTAGTCATATATATTGACTGTACCATTTCACCATCACTGTCAACTTACAACACTGCAATATCGAACCTTTGTGGCCCATATAGTATCAACATACTCATACTTTTTCATGACCAGTTATTACCTATATCAGCACACTCTACACCTAACTAGTCCTGTACCACCAAATGATTTTTAACACTATCTAGACTGGACTCATTCCCCCCATCATAACTTCCAAATGGCATGGTGCATGATCAAATTTTTTGTAATGAAATTTTACAAATTTGGTTGATTTTTTATAAATAAAAATAACGGGGGGTGCCCTAACATGTTACTCTTTTATACGCGCTCGAACTCACGGCGGTCCATTGCTGGTTGCCAGAGAGTGGCCAGGTTATAATGAATGAATTTTGAACACATTCATCTAAAGAAGTTCAACATACATGGACAAGAAATGTATTCGTACAGTTCATGGGCCCTTCACGCTCCGCGTTACAGGCGGAAAACGCTGTGAGACATTTTCACGAATGTACCTCCTGATTTAGTGCTGACCAGATCGGTCCCCCGAAAGTGTGAAATGGAACGAAATGGAACGAAATGGAACGAAATGGAACGAAATGGAACGAAATGGAACGAAATGGAACGAAATGGAACGAAATGGAACGAAATGGAATGAACTAAAACAACTTATGTGACATTATGATCTGAAATACCACTAGATAGCGAAATATAAGGAGTAGACCGGAACAGGAAGCATTTTAAATACAGAAGTGAGTGGTAAATACATAATATTACGTGTTTTATTTCTTGAATCTATGTGATGATATTAGATACAACATTTTTGTCGCGTTTGTGTGACTAGATTCTTCTTTGAAAATGGAAGCGCCGCGTGCAAAGAGATCCGCCGCTCTTTCTTGTGTACCAGCGATCTGCAAATGAACTGCTGCAAATAGCGGGGAAAACAAGCAAACGGAACTGAGTATCGAAGTTAAGACCAGATTATACGGAAGTTGGTGGTAACATTGCATCTCCAAGAGGGCATGGGGCAAGCGTTATTTTATTATATATATACTGCTAGCGTGTTTGCGTGTTGTGTGAACCGTGAAATACATGCCCTCCTCGTTCGCACCCTCCCTTTGTTTTTCGGGAACAGGGAAGCAGAAATGTCTCCAGAAGACTCCACGTCCGTGTTTGAATGGAGTGTGAAATGTGTGAAATTGGTGACGCAGCGCAGAGCTTCATTTGCATATCATTAACGGAGGGGTCCATTCCCCGACAGCGGTCTGACTTTGAGCCGAAGAATTGGTTGTATAAAAATCGTTGTTGCGGAGATATGCATATGCTACGTACTAGTTATGGACTAAAACCGTATGTGAATAACTGGAAAGTCGGAGTTTGATTCAACCTGTCGGTAGCACGCCCACAGTTCCGTCGCGCTGGCAACAATGGCGGTTCATTTGTATGCGGGGCTCCATTTGGGAGAGAAGAGTTCTGTCCCACAACACGCAAACACGCTGTATGAATAATAAAATAACGCTTGCCTCATGCCCTCTTGGTGAATTATGAGATGCAATGTTACCACCAACTGTATAATCTAGTCCTAACTTCGATACTCAGTTCCGTTTGCTTGTTTTCCACGCTATTTGCAGCAGTTCATTTGCAGATCGTTGGTACACAAGGAAGAGCGGCGGATCTCTTTGCACGCGGCGCCTCCATTTTCAAGAAAGAATCTAGCCACACAAACGCGACAAAAACGTTGTATTTAATAATATCACATAGTTTCAAGAAATAAAACACGTTATATTATGTATTTACCACTCACTTCTGTATTTAAAATGTTTCCTGTTCCGGTCTACTCCTTATATGTCGCTATCTACTGGTATTTCATTTCATAATGTAACATATGTTGTTTTAGTTCGTTCCATTTCGTTCCATTTCGTTCCATTTCGTTCCATTTCGTTCCATTTCGTTCCATTTCATTCCATTTCGTTCCATTTCGTTCCATTTCGTTCCATTTCGTTCCATTTCGTTCCATTTCGCACTTTCGGGGGACCCCGCCAGATAGTGTGCCTAACTTATTACGCTTTGGTAATTTTGCTCTCTTCGGAAGTTGGTGATGAAGTTAGGGAAATGTAAATAAGGCTTGAAGTCTACTATATTCTAGCTTTCTTTTGACCGGAAAATTTGGACTGTGTGCACTTCTAACGTCATGTGAGAAGGGCTATATCTAGCGCATCCCAGCTCATGTTTTCACGGGAAATAGGCTACCTCGCACTGTGCGCGCGGCCCGACGTACGTCTTGAATGCGGCCCGACGTACGCAAATCATTACGAAAAAACGATACCGCTAACATCAACAATACTCGCTCCGTCTACTTATTTGGAAATATCTTCGCCATCTCTGTATTCAGTTTCGTTTTCATGGACGGTACCAATCACATGTTAGAGCGTAACAAAGCTGTGCGTTGAATCGTGGGAAATGGCGGGAAAACAAAGTCGCCAGACGACAGCAATGTTTACGTTGTTTTTCTCTGGTCGGTTTTCCTCTCAACAAACACTTAAAGACCCAATTTTTTGTGTTTTATGAAGTTATATTTCTTATGTCTGAAATCTTCGCTAGCGAAGCCAAGCCAATGAATGATTTCTTATGTGTATGATAGTTGTGTGACTTGTGTATCTGCTTGGCACAGGTCGTATATTTAGGTGCCGGGCCGTCTAGCTACGCAGTGACCCTTTACTTAGCGCTACCATCATTATTGTCAAAATACTACTTTTCGACAAAACAAGAAATGAATATGAACACATATATTTTGAATGCAAATGACAATTATGTGCATGAACTTGGGTTATTTACCTTCCTTATCAGCATAGTCATTGGGCACAAACACGGCGTACTTATGCAAAATAAGATCAGTAAAAAAATCCGTAACATGTTAGGGTGCGTAACATGTTAGGGCGCCTCCCGTTCTGGTATTTTAGAATGTAACACCCGCATCTGGGCTTTAAGTAAAATCCGATGTGCTGTATCGTTTGAAGCGATAAGCAATAGCCAGCAATATTCATCGAGCTTTCTCCGTTCAGGATGAAGGTCGACGCTGACAAACAAACCTCCTCAGCTTCTAGCAAGCTTTGTCGTCCCACATGGGATTACCTGTGGGACCGCCTGACCAGTACTGACCACATAAGGCTGGCCACCCTAGCAATTGAAAGGCATTTGGCTCGCCTGGACTCCATCCCTGTTAAAATAAGACAGTGTTAACCAGCCAGTCTGATATTTGCGGTCATCTTCCCATTGAATGACTTCCTCCGTTCACAGTCTATTTAGATACATGGACACACACCAACTAAAAATTAAAACAAACCGAAGACGAAGACCGCAGTCAAAAATAGCAAGGAGGAACTACAATTGGGTCTGGTTTAGAATTCTTGGGATAGAAGTCAATAATTTTCAATCAGCATAGTTTGATTACTGCATTGTATTTTGATGCACATGTCCTGTAATGTACTTCAAAGGTTGCTTATTCACATTACAGTATTATCTTCGCCGAGAAGATTATGTTTTCGGTTGCTCCAGCTGATGGGTGGGTCTGTATGTATGTCAGGAGCATAACTCGAGAAACCGTTGATGAATTTTCATGATTTTGGTAGGTGTGTAGTGGTTGTGCAAAGGAAGCTCAAGTTCAAAAATCATTTACCTCGAGTTTTTCAACAGCACTGAATTCGCAAGTTTGTGTGTTTGCATGTAGGCAAAAAAGTGACGGAAACGTTGATGGATCTTTATTCAGCGGTCATGGGAACGGAGGTCAAGTTCGAAAATGGCTAACCTGGCGCTTTCCTACCGTTGTGCAGCGAGCTGTGTATGTTTCTGTGTTTGTATGTCGCCAAGATAACTCGAGAAGCTGTAGATGGTTCTGTATGATATTAAGTGGATGGGTAGGATTTACAAAAATGAAGGTCAAGCTCGATAATGGGCCTTTTAGTGGGTACCTAAGGTTCTGCAGCGGAGCTTCAAAATTTTGGGCCATATTTTTTGGAAGTGCTATGTTCATGATTTTTGTGTGGAAGATAGTTCAAGCCACAGGAAGTAAGTTGTGTAAGTTTGGGCCCCCTAGCAGC
Source organism: Branchiostoma lanceolatum (assembly GCF_035083965.1). Taxonomy (NCBI): domain Eukaryota; kingdom Metazoa; phylum Chordata; class Leptocardii; order Amphioxiformes; family Branchiostomatidae; genus Branchiostoma; species Branchiostoma lanceolatum. Next base: position 7,795,264 of record NC_089731.1, on the reverse strand, counting down.
TTGCTGAGGAGGGTTAAGAAAGTGGGGGTGAAGGAACCGACATTACTCCCATAGCGGGGCATAACTAGAAACTATAAATCTTTCCATAATTGTCAACCAAATTTCAAAGTCTTGTTATTGTTTAACAATTCTCTCTCTCTCTTTCTCTGTCACTACCAAACTGGGCGTTTCAACCTACCTTGTATCCGTTGCTGCCGATTAACGAGCTGTCCACCCAATACCAGGTCACATCTTTCTTCGTCACACCGATCCAGTGCTCGGCTTTGTTTCCTTCCGTTTTCACCAGGTCTCTCAGCGCGATGTCCAGCTCTTCCGTTTTCGGCATGGCCAGTGTGGCTCCTTCCGCCTTGCATGCTGTCATGGCGGCATCATGGGACTTCCACTTGTTGTACAACCGAACACAGGCCCCGGCGGCTAGTTTGTAGTCGCCTCGGCAGCTGTAATGTACAGCTGAAACAGTTAAAAGCCATGCATGGTTTATGTCAATCACACCCTCTGTCGTTGTTAAAGTGGGATCTTACTAGATCTGGACATAGCCACAGGAGATGTGGTGAGATTAAAATAAACAGATGTATCGCTGCACACTACATAAGGGAAAATCCCGGAAGCAATGGAGATAGTTTGTGCTTGAAGCTACTTATCTTATAAACTAACCTGTCGGTGTAGGTGTCTCCCTTGGCGGTACAGGTGTCGTCATGTCCCTTTCAAGACGAGGTTCGTTGGGAGACTCCGTTGTGGATGTAGTATCTAAATCAACTGGGTCTGCTGTCTCGGCGTGCTGTGATAGATACAGTAGCGATATGTCATATTCCATCTTTTCAAACCTAATAAACTAGTTTAGATCATTACATGTTGCGATTTTAAAAAAGGAACTAAAGATAGTCCCGTAGTCGTTTTGAGGGCTTTGAGACACTGTGTTATTATTCACTGTGGATAGTAGCTCACTGTCTACTGAGCACTTAAAGACGAAGAGCAATTGAAATCTTCCTCTCTCTATATGAACAAATAAACAGATATGGTACGGTATTGGATGGAGGAGCCCTGCACTCTCATTCGACCGCCTTCTACCTCCCCAACCAAAGTCAGGCACCCATGTTCACACTAGGGTGGAGTGAGGAGTGGCCTTTCCAAAGGACACAACGTCTAGCCAGAAATGGCAGGGGTCGAACCCGTGACTTCTCAATTTTGTGTCCGGTAGCCTAGCCATTAAGCTATAAAACTGATTTGAATAGGTAGAGAAGCCTGTAATGACATGCGTGTACAAATGACATAACTTTCTGTGCACATGGAATTCAGAGTAAGAAGCTGACTTAACGATTACCTTGTTTTCCGTTGACCGGGTAGTGAGATACTTGACTCCAGTGCCCAAAAATACTGCTACTACAACACCAGTGACGATAGCACGGTGTAAGTAGGGGCCGCGGCAGGTTTTTATGAGACCACATTGGTTTGAAGGCATTTTGTGACGAACTGGTGCCTATACCGTGGGCGTCTCGGTACGGCTCTTCTTCTGTTGTGCTCACAGTCTAATGAGCATTTGAAGGAGAAGAGCAATGGAAATAGTCTTCTCTATATATCTTTTTAACGATAAATACTGACTTCTGCCAATGAACCAATGCTGGGGAAACAGTAGCTGGACTGGTGTGACGTTTAGGCACAGCGAAGTTTCGACGACTTGCCCAGAGTAATCATGTAAGATCTTATAAAATATGTGTATGCATTTTTTGAAAATATCTTGACATTCAATCCGAAAAACAATCGTGCTTTCAGTGATGAGTCTGCAGAGAGAGGGTGACTCCACCCACGTGTAAAATTGATGATACATATGATACTTGCAGAGAAAACTTCACCCGAAAAGACGATTTTATCCTATTTGAAAAAAAAGTGCAAAGGGTAATTATAGAAGATACATGTATAATTATTAATCATCTCCATGAAAAAATGGAGATATTGTTTCGGGTGTCTCTGTGTGTGTCTGTCTGTCTATGTGTGTGTGTGTGTGTGTTTGTCTCTGTGTGTGTGTGTGTGTGTGTGTGTGTGTGTGTGTGTGTGTGTGTGTGTGTGTGTGTGTGTGTGTGTGTGTGTGTGTGTGTGTGTGTGTGTGTGTGTGTGTGTGTGTGTGTCTGTCTGTTTTGTGTTTCCGGATTTTTTTAGTCAGTATAACTCAAAAGCCTCTGGATAGATTGCGATGATATTTAGTTTGTAGGTAGGTGTTGGGAAGACGATTTGGGCCCCCTGGTATGTGACCTTACAGTTTTTAGGGTGGCGAGTGTTGGCGCCTCGGTAGAAATAGGACGGCACCCAGGCTCTGTGAACCAACGCTGGGGAAACAGATCTAAGTAGCTGGAATGGTATGATTTTTAGGCCCACCCCAGTTTCGGCGACTTGCCTAGACTAATTATGTAAGATCTATTCACTGTCAAATTGAATATTTCAACAGTAAAATACAACATTTTTTTCAATATTATGATATTTAATCTGAATAAGTGTGGCAATTAAAAATTATTGCCATAGCGAAGGTGTCTGGATTGATCTTACTTCACTGTAAGGAAAGTACCAACGTAGCACTCTAGATCTTAGTTCTGCCATAATATTGTGCAAAACGCACTTAGAAATCAGAAAGGCATCTGCCAAGCAGATATAGAAAGGCATCATGTAACTCGATGAGTTCCTAGCATATGTGGAAAGGCCAGAGTACACTCCCGTTGTAGTGTCTTTTTTCTCTGGCATTGTTGGATAGTGTGAGAGTGAGAAACTAGGCCGGAAGTTTAGAACATCGTTTTGCTGGGGCTCCTATGATCGTTTTGGTTGTTATTCTAGCTCTGTAGGATGTGTTTTCGAGGAGCTACTGTTGTTTTTCCGACACCGCACGCCTCCCCGTAAGGCGTTCACTGTGTAGACTGCCCAAGCGGTAACCCAAGTTATTTATCGTTCCGTTTAAAACTTTCTTTATATGTTTGGATCTCCTCAAGTTTTGGTTTTCACAGAGGTTTTTTGGTGGGAGGCATGGTGTTCAGCACGTTCTTGTGATAATAGATCAACTGGGATGTGCAAACCCTTTTCAAAGCTAGAATACTAGATTCGGTGAACTCCCTGACACACTCCGGACAGTACGAAATCGGACACCACGTAAATGTAGGTCATCTGTCATCGACAGCTGATTGCCTGGATGCCAGACGTGCTAATGAGGTATCAAGTGACAGGAGGGCATCCACAGAGTTTGCCGGACGGATTCCTGACATTCCTGTGGAATTCTGGGAATTCTTACAAATCGGGCGTAAAGTATACTATTAAGCTTGCCCCTAAGGCTTCGCTAAAAACAATCATGCTTTCAGAGATGAGTCTGCGCTACAGTGATGACGCCACCCACGGGTAAAACTTATGATACCTGGTAATGATATCCATATCGCCTCCATAGCAGACTCACTGGGCCTTTTTTGCATGTAGTATACTTTTTGCGGCTTTGCTGATGAGTTCTTTTCGTACTTGGTCGTTTGTGCAGCAAGCGTTAAGGGCTGGCTCAGTGTTTTTTGCTTTGTTTTATTTTTTTTTTAAATATGGCAGCTTCAGACTTAAGTCCGTAGCTATGCAAAATCGAAGTTTTGATTACTGACAAGAGTATGTATCGATCGGTCGGCAAATCAGAGTCTTTGTTGACAAGTAATAGTTCTGCTTCTGGTTGCTTAGAAAATCTCTCACTTAAAATATTACATACTGGGACACTAGTAACGTGTCAACGACAAATTTGCGTGCTTGGTGGTGAATTTTATTGTTTCCATACGAATAGCTTTTGCCTTGACATGTACTTCTGATACTGCCTTTTTTTACATGTTACAATAAAAAATCTTTATGTTACTTGTACGTTTGCATTCAATATTCACTCACATCAATAAGACCTACATTACTCTGGATGCTATATTCCGACTTTTTCAAGTGGATAGTTCCAGCCTCCAAATACTAAGGATGGTACCCGGACCCGCCTTAATGTCATTGTTTTTCAGACAGTCAGTTAATTGTCTAAACAATCGATATGAGTATTGCCTTCTAACACAGATGTTAAAGTGTAATCACTTCTTATTGTTATTGTCGATATTTGTATGCACAAAACCCAGAAAGGAGTACAGGTCACCTAGGACCAAACATACAGCTAACCGCCTTCTCTACTTTCCTTCTGTATGATAAAACGGCATGATAATCTTTAGGAATATCATGATGAATTTACAAATTACAATGTGCATTTGCAGTGGGAACTGCGTCACCTGTACGACTATTTTGAGTATTCGAGTCTAATACATTGAGTATTTAGTAATCTATTAACCTCTTCATGTATCGTACCATCAAAAACTCACCTTTGAAATGGCTAAACTACATAAAAGTGCATAGGCGACCGTGCTTTTTTGTCCAATTCTTTACATTTTGCACGTAAGCATGATGTGCAGAATAAAAACAAAATGTCATAACTCACATCTAACATTACTTTGTGTGGGCAACAACGTGCTCCATTTTTATATCATGGCTTGGTGTCACCGGGCAAATATCACATTTTAGACTTTGATTACCTCCTCCGCCCACAAATCCTCTTTTTTTTCTCTACTGCGAGCCTTGCATAGGCTTTATAGGCCCGAGCTCCGGGAAATTGAATAATCTAATCATACGTGAAATGTGATGTACTGCAACGTTGAAAGCCATTCAGGCTGGAGGACCCTGACAAATGAACCTCTTCAGCAAAAAGCAAGTGTCGTCGTCCCACATGGGATAACCTGTGGGGCCGCGTGACCAGTACTGACCACATATGGCAAACTCGATCGAAAGACGCTTGGCTGGCTTGGACTCTAGCCCTATTGAAAGACCATTACAATTGAAATATACGACATGTTTTACTTACATTTTGCGTGAGCATGATTTTCAGAATCAAAACATGATGTCATCACTGACAGTTAACGTCACATTGTGTAACAACGGGCGCCATTTTTACGGCTAGACGTCACCGGCAGAGACATGTTTTAGTGCCCTTTGACCCCACATCACACAAAAGCTTATTCTTTTTTCTCTACTTCGAGCCTCACAAAGGCTTTAAAAGCCCTGGCTCCGCAAATAATCTACATGGATGTTAGAGAGGACTCAATTCCAGAGGCAAATGTTCTGGTTTTGCAGATAATATTTTTCTGAATCCAAAAAAAAAAAAGTATTGTATTGGTAACTGGACACTAAATTAGGACTAGGCATCGGTTGCGCATGCATCAGGCAGCAACAATGTTCTGATAAACACCCGAGGGACCTCCAGATAATTTACAGCCAGGTTTAACGTGCTCTATCGCAAAAAGCCATTGAGCAAATTTCAACGGTGGCGATGTTAGGAAATCATTCGTTGAGCTTGAAAATTACTTTTGCAATGCAGATACTTGTGGATATTTGTTTATCAACTTGTAGCCTTATCACGTTGCTTCAGGTCACAAACTGACTTTGATCGCTCACAATCATCCTCACTGAAGATCAGGAGCAAAAATTGGGCGATGTTAGGAAATCTACGGCTGGTCTTGAAAATAATGTAAAATGCTTTATTCCCTTATTAATCTGTGATGAAATTTCACAAATTTGGCCCCTTTCGTATTCATATGAATATGTTTTTTTTCTATAAAATAATACCCACTTCTGTGGTTGAGTGCCCCTTTAAGTAAAATCTGATGTGTCATCGAGCTTTCTTCGTTCAGGCTGAAGGTCGACGCTGACAAATGAACCTCTTCAGCAAAAAGCAAGTGTCGTCGTCCCACATGGGATAACCTGTGGGACCGCCTGACCAGTACTGACCACATAAGGGAAGCCATCGTACGGCACTTGGCTCGCCTGGGCTCCATCCCTATTAGAAAAGAAGACAGTGTTAACCAGCCAGTCTGGCATGTCCCTGTGGTGTAGTGGTCTGCGCCTCTGTCACTTACCACATCTGGTTCAAGTTATTAGGAACCAGAAGGCTCGAATTCGAGCCCGGGTAGAATATGTTTGGATACGAGGCGCACCAAGTCATACCAAAGACTTTATAAAAATGGTACAATCTTTTGAAACAGTATAGAAGTTGTAGTGGTCTGCGCCTCTGTCACTTACCACATCTGGTTCAAGTTATTAGGAACCAGAAGGCTCGAATTCGAGCCCGGGTAGAATATGTTTAGATACGAGGCGCACCAAGTCATACCAAAGACTTTATAAAAATGGTACAATCTTTTGAAACAGTATAGAAGTTGAACGCACTCCATTGCTAGTGGAGTAGCCCAGTGATTGCACCACAATGTGGCCCAGGGCTATGAAATGGAGATGGGCGCCACCCTATACACCTTATGGTGTGGGAGGACTTTAACTTAACTTAACCAGCCAGTCTGACCTTTGCGGTCATCTTCGCAACTTCCTACCACTCACAGTGTATTTAAATAAACGGACACACACCAACCCAAACAAACAAACCGAAAACGTAAAAGGAAGACCGCAGTCAAGATATCGGAGAGGCGAGGAACTACAATTGGTCTGGTTGAAAATTCTCGGGATAGAAATCAATAGTTTTTAATTAGTATAGTTTAATTACTGCATTGTATTTTGATAATGATTAGATGCACTTTTCCTGTATTGTACTTCATAGATTGCCTATTCACATTACTGCAAAGGAGAGTGGAAAACAGTGTAACTATAAGGGGGGGTTCAGAAAGTGGGGGTGGAGGAATCGACATTACTCTCTCTCTCTCTCTCTCTCTCTCTCTCTCTCTCTCTCTCTCTCTCTCTCTCTCTCTCTCTCTCTCTCTCTCTCTCTCTCTCTCTCTCTCTCTCTCTCTCTCTCTCTCCTCTCCCTCTCTCTGTCACTACCAAAATAGGCGTGTCAATATACCTTGTATCCGTTGCTGCCGACCAACGAGTCGTCCACCCAATACCAGGTCCCATCTTTGTCTTTCATACCGATCCAGTGCTCGGCTTTGTTTCCTTCCGTTTTGACCAGATCTCTCAGCGCGACGTCCAGCTCTTCTGTTTTCGGCATGGCCAGTGTGGCTCCTTCCGCCTTGCATGCTGTCATGGCGGCATCATGGGACTTCCATGTGTTGTACAACCGAACACAGGCCCCGGCGACTAGTTTGTAGTCGCCTCGGCAGTTTTCATGTACAGCTGAAACAGATGAAAGCCATAAATGGTTTATGTCATTCTTTATACATACACTGTATAAGCCAGGCATGTAGGTTATACCCTCCGTCATTTATAAACTGGGCATGATCTTACTATGAATAGTCACAGGAAGCAAGGATGTAGTAAGATTGAGTTCTTGCATCTGGTTTACTTCAACTCTAACAAGACACAACTTGGACTTGCAAGTACATTGTAAAATAAACAGGTAACGTTAGTTCAGGTAAAACCGGGATTTTTTTTCGTTACATCGCTGCCCGAATGCACACTACATAAGTGCGAAGACAGGAAGCAATAGAGATAGTTTAAATTTGTGCTTTAGGCTACTTATCTGATATACTAACCTTGCAGTGTAGGTTGCACCTGTGGCAGTACAGGGGTCACCCCCGGCGGTGCAGGTGCAGGTGCAACCTCAGGCATTACAAGTGTCACTTCTGGCGGTGCAGATGTCGTCACTGGCCAGGCTTTGATAGCTGTGGGCGGAGTCTTCAAATTAGCCTGGCGTGCTGTCTCAGCGTTCTGTGAAATACATACAGAACATGTAAGATCATATTCTATCATTTCAAACCTTAACAATCATTGTTTATTAAATGCATGCTATGATTTTAAAAAGGAAGGTAAAGGTAGTCCAATAGCCCTTTTCATATAGCAGTAGTGAAAGCGAGTTATTATCCACCGCGGATAGAGCACGGTATTGGAAGGAGTAGTCCATCCAAGATGGAGGGAGGAGTGGCCTTTCCCAAGGACACAACGTCTGGCAAAGAATAGTAGGAATCGAACCCTTGACCCCTCGATCCCGTGTCCGCTAGCCTATAGCCACTCGACGCCATTTACTTATGAAATTGGTTTTGAATAGTTAAGAGAAGTCTATCATGACATGAGCGTAGAAATGACATTCCTGACTGTGCACATGGAAATCAAGGTAAGAAGCTGACCGTAACGGCTACCTTTAAGTTGTCTCCTGTTGAGGCAGTCAGATACATGATGATACAAGATCCTGCACCCAACAGCGCTGCTACTGCAACACCAATGACGACAGCACGGAGCATGCAGGACCCTCGGCACTTCGTCTTACAGGTTCCGATGAGTCCACAGATGTTTGCTGCACTGGTACGACCTGTGGGTCAATATTTGATATTTATCTATCGAGTCTATTTCTGCTTATCGTGGTCACGTCATGGGCAGCATTTTTTTTTAAATTATTTGAAGGCTACACTCTGGCAAATTTTAGTAATAAAATCATTCTTTATTCGAGAATGACAAAAGTGACATAGAGCCCAGGGGATAATTGTCATTAATAGAGTAAATGAAATGCTGTACAGTATACAGAAAACAGAATGTACCTCCGCCTGTAGTTTGTTGTCCCGTGCCATCTCCAGACACTGCGTGGGCGCGTAGGTCAGCACTGTTGCTGGCGGCAGTCACAGGAGGTTTACCTGTCTGTCTATCGTCGTCATCACTGTCGATGTAGTTGTAGAATTCGCTATCAAAACCTACATCGTTCTCAAGGGTAGTGGGCAGCTCGACTACGTTTTTCATACCTGTGGTAAAAATTGTCAACAAGAGTTCAGGTTACTTGTTACGTACAGCGCACAATCAACATTCCATATCCGCAAGTTGAAAAGAAGAACGCCACGTGATCTGGACAATCGTGACCTCAGTCATCTTGAAGAAGACAAGAGTACTCGAACATTCGGTGAGTCCAATCTCTTTGTTTTGGGCATATTGCTTAATTCTTCCATAATAGAGTTAAAGGTTACTAAACAAATCTGATCAACATGATATGCAAATTATATCAGCTGATTGTATAGAGTACTAACACAGCATACAATCAGGGTTAGCAAAATGATTGTGCATGTTAATTCAACAAGTTCAATGTTGATATATGACATTATGGTTTGGTTGAAGGCTATGTACGTAACTGGCAGGATCATGCATGTATGTTGTTTCCCAATGCATCAGGTATAATTCCGCTCATTACACTCAAAGTCTTGAATGCCTACTTCATCTTGTGGTTGTGTCTTTCTAAGCTGAGTGCATTATATGTAGCCCCTTGGCTGCCACTTTCTCGGCTGGCAGTAATGTGCCCGATCTCCATGGTACAAATGTAATAGTCTCTACCAGACGCCTTAGGTCACTGGAAATATAGAAATTGGACAAGTAGACAGATGATATGCCAGACGAGTTAGCCAGCCAGGGAGTACAGTTTGCAGACTATGGATCGCGATTAGTACACTTTAAGGATGAAGGCGACCCCTTAGATCGCAAACTGTACTACCGGGCTAGCTAACACCTTTGACATATTATCTGTCTATTTGTCAAATTTGTACTATTTTTCAGAAACCTATGGAGTTTGGTAGAGAATGCAGCTCTATCAACAGCCACATAATAACGGAGGTGTTGTATAAGTGCCGTGAACGACTGGTGTCTTCATAATTACCTCCGGTGGGGGATCCACGAGGCCACAGATATCAGGCAACAGCCACGTTCGTTTCAAATGGTGTCTCTCTGTCTGTCTGTCTGTCTCTCTCTCGCTCGCTCTCTCTGCCTCTCTCCCTCTCTCTTTAGCGATGAATCCTGAAGATACTGACAGCTGCCAGTGAACCGATGCCGGTGAAACAGTACCTGGAATGATATTGATTTTAGGCACAGTCAAGTTTCGACGAAATGCCTAGACCAACGTATGTAAGATCTCATGAAAAGCTATTCGATTGCGGATTGGTTAAAGTATAAGATTGATTTTCTTGAATGTCGTGGCATTCAATCCGAAAAACAATCGTGCCTTCAATGATGAGTCTGCTCTTCAGCCAGGAACCATAATGCCACCCACGGGTAAAACTGATAATGCATAGTTATGATACTAGTAGGTAGTGCAAAGCATCGGCTGAATAGATGATTCTATCTTATTTGAGAGAAATATTTGTAGAGGTAGTTATAAAAGAAAACGGTATTTTTATCAATTTTCGCTGTAAAAACAATTGCAACGCCCTACCATGCAGTAGTAGTACCAGATACTTTGCTATAACTCTTGTTGAATAAATGATATATTTTTCGTGCTTGCATAAACATTCTTACCTCTATACGAAATGGAGGTATTGTTGGGCGCGCACGAGCGTGTGTGTGTGTGTGTGTGTGTGTGTGTGTGTGTGTGTGTGTGTGTGTGTGTGTGTGTATGTGTGTGTGTGTGTGTGTGTGTGTGTGTGTATGTATGTGTGTGTGTGTGTGTGTGTGTTGTGTACGTGTGTGTCTGTGAGTCTGTTTGTGTTTCCGGATATTTGTAGTCAGCATAACTTTAGAATTGATTAACCGGATGGATTGTGATGATATTTGGGATGTCGGTAGGTCTTGAGAAGCCGAAGGTCAAGGTTGATTTTTGGGCCCTTGGTGTGTGACTTTGGTACTGCAGCAGATGTGTATGTATCTTTTGTTCTGGACATGCTATGGTCTTTATCTTTTAGTGGCACATAGCTTTTGATGTAAGGAAAAAGTGACGCAGGTTTAGGCCCCCTAGCAGCTTGCTCTCGAACGGCAGGGGTGCTTGTTTTTTCAAAAATCTTCCTATAAGAATAACTAAACAAAAGAACAACGGCTCTTCCCGTGATATTCAGCAAGTAGATTAGACAAATATTTACACAATGAAATACAAATTATGCAAATTATACCTTTTCCATCTCGGTACGATTCATTGCCTGCTAAGGAACTGAAGAAGCAGAACAATGGAAATCTCTCTCTTTCCGCCTTTCTCTCTCTCTGAATGCTGCCAGTGAACCAACGCTGGTAAAAAAAGTATCTGCGATGGTATGACATTTAGGCACAGCCAAGTTTCGACGACATACGCCTAGACCAATCATGTAAGATCTTATGAAACATTTGTTCACATAGTTCGATTTACAATAAGACTTTTTTTTAACATCATGACATTCAATCTGAAAAACAATCGTCCTTTCAGTGATGAGTCTGTACCCACGGGTAAGACTGGTAATACTAGTAGCTACGAAGGACATGAATAAACATTAATACCTCCATGAAAAATTGTTTGTGTGTCTGTGAGGGTTTTTGAGAGTGTTTGTGTGTGTCTTTCCGTGTGTGTATGTGTGTGTGTGTGTGTGTGTGTGTGTGTGTGTGTGTGTATGTGTGTATGTGTGTGTGTGTGTGTATGTGTGTGTGTGTGTTTGTGTGTGTTTGTGTGTGTATGTGTGTATTTTTGTGTGTGTGTGTGTGTGTGTGTGTGTGTGTGTGTGTGTGTGTGTGTGTGTGTGTGTGTGTGTATGTTTCAGAATATTTTAGGGCAGCATAACCGTTAAGAACCTGAATGAATTGTGATTTGGGATGTATAAAGGGTAATTCCTTCGTGGTTAATAAATGTAATCTTACTCTTGACATGTGTTAGTTAGTGATACATAACACAGTGCATAAATTCTGCAAAGGTGGGAGTCATTTGAATAAAATATAACGTTGGGTAACATAAATTCGCGGGGTACTTAAATTCGGGATTTTTCGAAAACGGGGTGTTTAGGGATATGTGCTAGATGCAACATCAGTCATACCGCTAGAAATGCAAATTTGACAGACTAACGCATTCAGAACACTGTCTGAAAAGCTTCGATAACCATGCATTAGAAGTTGGCTACGTCAAAAACTCTCCGTCCCTTATTGTCACAGTCTGAGGGCTTCGTGGGAGAATTATATGTACATAGTTGTTCGCTGGTTTATCAGACAAATGTCACATCCGCTTCCTGCTCAACACAATTATTTACAATACAACTTATTAGAATCTCTTTTGCTAACCTACAACTGGACTCTAAGCGTGATTAATCATCAAAACGCCTCTTTGTTGCTACAACCAATGGCTACGGCACTACGGTGAATTTTCCCGCCGCCATATTCGTTACCTAGAATCCTGCTATTCGGCAGACGACAAACGTTTGCGTGTGTATGTGTGTATGTGTGTGTGTTTGTCTCTAGTCGTGCTGACACCATAATATTACAACTTCAAACTACCGTCCGCCGCACGCACAATTACGGTGCTGTCGGACAGGGGGGCACATTAATTCGGGAGAGAAGATTCGTCTTGAATATCTTACCGCTAATCACATTTTATACAGCAGCTATTCGTTCCATCCTTGGCTTGAGGAGAGTGCTATGGATATAGACGTGTCCAAGTAAAAAAAAAATACACGAAAAAACGGCCGTACCGCACGCATCAGGCCAGTTCGGGAACAACCCGTGTGTTGAGTCGGTAGAACTTCACTCAAAGTCGGCCCATCGTCATCATCGGGCAACGTGTAACGTTACATTATTAATATATCTTTAACACTTTTTTGTCTAAATGTTGTGTGTGATAGTGGACTGATGGCGATATTTTCCTCAAAGTTTGCTCTTAGCACAAGCAGAAACACATGGACATAGTAGTATTACCATTTCTACGGCATCCAGCTAACGCCCCGATGAATAATGTACAAATTTCCATGACGGTGGGGGTGAACTTTGAGTGACGTTCTACCGACTCAACACACGGGTTGTTCCCGAAGGCCTGATGCGTGCGGTACGGCCGTTTTTTCGTGTATTTTTTTTTTACTTGGACACGTCTATATCCATAGCACTCTCCTCAAGCCAGGGATGGAACGAATAGCTGCTGTATAAAATGTGATTAGCGGTAAGGTATTCAAGACGAATCTTCTCTCCCGAATTAATGTGCCCCCCTGTCTGACAGCACCGTCATTGTGCGTGCGGCGGACGGTAGGGGCACAAATGTTTAGATCTCGGAGGTATGAAGTCTCTTTTAGCAATTCATAACGAAGCATGTTGTAACAAATATAACATATTTGTGCAAACGAACGCTTTAACCTGACAAATGTTTAGCATCATTGTGAAATGATCATCCTAGAGTGTTTTCACAACAAGTGTATACAAAAGAAATATGACAGTCGGGGCCCGGCCGAGCAGTCTTTGGGAACGAAAAGTATGATATAAAAGACAACAAAAGACATAAACATGAAACTTTTTATTGATGAGTATGGTTTGTGTGTATTTCTTGGTATCAATTTTTATTTTACGTTCCTGCAAACAGCCCGGCCGGGCCCCGGTATGGAAATGTAACCCTAGCCTAAGTCGTCTTCAATCTACACACGCTAAAAAATATTGACGGCTTATCCTGAGTTCTAGAAACTACCTGGTCTAGATGACTGTCATCGTTCTCGCTTATACGACGAGCGCGGCGAAAGAAGAGTCGCGCCAGAAGGCTGGCATGCGCAGTCGTGACGCCGAAGTTCCCCACAATATGGCATCACCAGTAAATGTGATTACAGGTAAGGCCTAGGCCTGTGTTGTGTTTCACAGTAAAAGCCCCGAGGTTGTTTGCCCCAGACCAGGTCCTGATATATTATTTCCACTTCCGGTGATACTATTCATTTATTTATCTATTTAATTATCAATCTTTGGTACAGATATAGATAGTCCCTTTCGTCGCGTGAAGAACAGATTTCCAAGGAAGCCGGTATGCATATGTCCGTCTTATGCTAGGGTCACATTTCCAAGCCGGAGCCCGCCCGGGCAGCTTGTGGGAACGAAAACTATATATAAAAGACAACAAAACACACAAAACGTTTTAAAAATTTCTCCTTACCATACGCTATGTATATTCTTGATATGCATTTTTTATTCTTTGTTTTCTCAAACAGCCCGGTCGGGCCCCGGCTTGGAAATGTGACCCTAGCATAACAGCGCTACCTTGCGACATGACACAAACTTGCATGAATAAAATCTAGAAAAAGGCTGGACATCGGAATCTTACATTAATTCACCGGCGGCCTCCAATATACACATGTGTGCGCTTCAGGTGTAAAAAATAGACAACTTGTCCGTCATTGCAAGGTTATTCTTTGGGTTGAATAGATACATGGGAAAGGGGGGGGGCAGAAAATGTTCTCATATCGTAAATTCTTTGACGGTCTCGTTTTTCGAGCACGTTGGCGTAATTCAAAGAGTGTTTTGTGGTCCTTCAGTAAGTAATAGTCAGGTTGCGAGCAGGTTTTTGCCAACTTGTCGCCATATGGGTGATTGTGAATGTCTGTGGCCCAATCCTCTTTGGGTGGAACGGTGGGAGGGGTGCCGCTAATGTTATGCATGTAATCTGTTGGTGATGTAAAATCGAGAGGCCGTGAAAATCTCTTCTTTACAACTGATTTAGCCACTATTCAAGATTTACGGGGTTTTGTTGGAAGGACAAGAAGATTTTAGGGGGAGGATTAGTAGAATTTCTTAGCGATAATTAAAAAAGTTCGATTGGTAATGTGCTGTGTCGTATAAGTCTGGAGCAAAGGTATAGTGATGACTGAATACGGATTCTCCACGCTTTCAGACAAGCACATGTACACCGGGCCACCCCTGCTCTTATGATCATCATCCATATACAGGTGTTTCTACATATGGGGGCATTTTCAAATGATTCCAACAATTTCAAAAACTTGCATTTGTTAGCTTGTTAAGAGAAAAATACGGGAAGAAATGACGCGCTCTTTAATAGTGAACAACCAAGGGTAAAATCTTGCATCAAAATGCAAAATATATCGTTCATAACCATCACGTTACATAGAGGATAGGTAAAAACCATAAAGAACCATTCTTTTATCGATTGTTGGATGTCTTGAATTAAGAAAAGTTTAGAACGTGGATGCTATGAAACAGGCTGTTAATTAGGGGTTTACAAACATGCTGGCATATGGATAAAAGCTGTTTTGTTTTGAACAGCCCCCTCCAGTGGGGGTGGGGAGGGGGGCTGATTCGTGATGATGTAGATTTGAGTGGCTGTGACATCTGTTTTTACGGCTATTAGAAGATCTCATTTGACCTTGGAGGGGGGCTTTTACAGCTGAAAGAGGAAATTTTCTGCCAATTTTTCCTATTGTTTCATCTTGAGGCTTCCTGTCTGTGTGGTCTTCTGCGTATTACCTTCGTCTCACTCTGCTTCGTCTTTTCATGTCTTTCTATTTCGATAGAAATGGCTACTGCATGGATTATGTAAGGTGTAATGTTGATTTTCAGTTTTTATAGAACACGCGCTTTTCTTTATCGAAGCAGCATTCATTATCATAATCATCGAGGCAATATCAAAGCTGTTTTGGTTTCTATATCACAACATATCGGAAGCAACGACAACCTTGTCCTTGTACCTGTCATTTTGTTCATGATTACAAAAAACGCTATGATAACATTGAATGCCGTACAAACTTATCATATTTCAAGGTTGTATGGCAGCGCATAAACATGTGCATAGCAGGACCAGGTGCATAGATTCACAAACATCGATTCACGGTCAGACACATGTGGCAATTGCAAAGAAAGTTTTTTTGTTCATAATGTGTCCCCCGTGGAGGGATGGGGGTGGGGGGTGGGGGGGGGGGGGCTGTCGTAGAGGATGTAGATTTGAGTGGCTGTGACATCTGTTATTTTACGGTTATTAGAAGATCTCGTTTGAGCTTAGAGGGGGTCTCTACAATGTTGTAAGTGAAAATTTTCTGCCAATTTGGTACGATTGTTCTAACTCTATGTGTGGTCTGCTCGCAAAAGATACTATGGAAATACGTGATGGTTGTGCAAGTGTATGTGATCTTATGAAGTTATGTAGCAGGTCTATTTTGTTTCCCTATACGTTTACTAGCTGCTTAAATGTGTTGATATTATGCATACACTGTATGTCTGAATATTTCTGTGTCATTCAGTCAATTCAGTTTGGTATCATTTCTAGATTTCTTCGCAACGTTTTTGAGAGCCTTTAGCTTTTGAAGTGTAATGACGTTTTCTACCAGGTATTTATTAAAGTATCATGCAAATTTGGGGTGGAAAAGTCTCAGAAGATTTTCTGTGTGATCGTCAATCTCACAGATGTTATAAATAAAGGGCAAATTTCCACGCAAAGCGTATATTATGCCATACCACAAAGTGTACTAACGAAGATATCGGGGGAAACTATGTAAAACTTAACATGCCTTGTAGATATTAAACATTATCGCATTTCAAGCCAATATGCGTTTAGCTGTTTTTCTCCGTCTGTTATGGTTTATAAACTGCTATCTAAATGCCAAACACATATTGCAGTTTGCTGGATTCTTTGACATAATCCACTTCAGTACGTGTCGAAGTAGCGAAATGATTGTGTTATGTATATCACCAGTTTTGATCATGCAAAGTCGAGGACCCAGAAAACGGATTTTTCACACCTTTTCTTTGTGTAATTAGTTCTCATTAAGGCTTTGTGGGAGGCCGTAGCTGTAATGACACCTTTGGTGTGTATGTCGGGTTGATTAACCCATCTGCCTGCTCGTCATGTACGAGTATGAGACGGTCAGATTTAATCCCAAATCAGATGCTAGCTATATAGGAGCCAAATTCGTGACTATTTCGTATAGATAGCCGCCTGTGTCTATGACAAACCGCCTACTCAATGTACCACTGGATTTTATACCCCCTTTTCCATTGGGACTAGTCTCTACCAGGATCCGCGGACCGCTGGAAAAATAGTAGAAATTGGCAAAATAGAGTGAATAGTATGCTAGTTTATTCGCCTATTGAGCCCTATTGGCCGACCGACTACTTTGGCGTACTATTTGGCAAAATATTTTCCCAACGATCCGCGGAGCCTGGTAGAGGCTACACTGGGGCGGCGACCGTTTAGCGAGTAAAACTCGCCTTTGTAGTAAAACTCGCCTTTACGGATGTATTTTGTAAGTTTTGTGTATTTTGTTGTCTTTCATATCATACTTAACAACTACTTTTACATGGCGGATCAAATTCCAATTATAAAGTCATAGTCATACAAATCTAATTCTGGTCACCCAACGGATTTATCCTGTGGAAAGGGTGCCTTGGTCAAACACATACAGGCGTTTTACTGGGTTTAGTATCAGCATAAAACAAGATGCAACCGTTAAGTGATGACAACACATTGCTAGATGCACATCCTTTACGCTGCTGATGTCTTCCGATAACACCTCATTAGGAATCAAGCATACTGAGCATTTTTTTCAAATCTTCATTATACCCCCCCTGAAAAAGCAACGACAGCACAAAATGCTACGATCTAAGGTGTAGAATTGTTTTGAATAAAGCTTACAATTTTCCGCTCGACCTGTATAACATGATCTGTCGAGTAGTATCGTATGATGATACTAGATGTGCATTTTCTGAAATAATTGTGCTGTCTAATATACATTTACATCCACCGAAGTACTACTAGAAGTTTTAAGCCATTGGTGAAATTAATAGTTAAATTACATAAACGTTCAGTTACTACTTGAAGTGCTCAACGTAATATTCTCTTTAGTCCTCTAAGCTTTGATGATTTCCAACCGATATGTCTTCATTGCGTTGTGTACTTCATAAACAGAGGAATTTTCCTCATCAAGAGACCATTTACGGGTCATAAGGAGACCTAATGCATCAGTAATGACTATAAAACCACCGGGACCAGATTTTTAATGGCTGTTGTTGAAAGCCTTTTTTCTCTGATTAACAGCTGTCAGCTCGTGATTAAGACACACAATATTGTCATTGTGAATGGCGGTCGCCTTGTGTGATGCGCTAGAGTGCCTCCAACAGGTTTTGTTTGTAATTCATTAATAGACTCGGTAACAGACCAACGGGACGACAGGAATTAGCCTGAAAGCCCTGGGTTCTTACGATGACAAGAGATCAGGCGTGGGCGTCTGGGCAAAGAAATAGGAATAAGCCGTAAGCAGATGTCGCCTTGACACTCAATGACTGCTTGTTCGTCAACTCATTTTCTTCGCTATCAAAACGATAGAGGTTTTTAAGGCCTAAAATAAAGGGGAACGAAAAGTAGATAAACACACACACAAAAAAACACACGAAACAGTCCCCTAACGTTTACCATTTTTCTTGCATTCAATGGAAATATGCACTTTAGCGTTCAAATTCTGGGGCTCCAAAAACAATCCGGCATACGTACCTGCAGTTTCTGCAGTGTCCGCTAGAGGACATAACGTACAGTCATGGCCGTAAAATTTGTTTGTTCATTTGTAAAGTAACTGTATACGAAGATAAATAATGATTTGAAACGTTTGCCATATGTTATGATATAGATCTTAAGAATCTAGTCCCATAAATAAGTTGAAATGCACGTCCAAATATTTGGCAGGCATCACCTTGTGTGACGCCACCCTCCCCACCCTACCGGGCGTGTGTATTTACTAGTATATGTTTATCAACACCATGTTTCCGGTATCAGCCTTGTTTTCTATACTTTCCACTGCACTAATTCACAGAACGAAAAGTTGATTCAAGATTTGCAAACAATCAACAAACCATCACCATCAAAGGGCCTACATTTTTTTTAGATACACACTCAAGTATTTCTTTGATCAGCTTCTTATGTGAAAGTAAACTAATAAAAGTCCTGGAGGATAATACTCTGGATAGAAAATTCTCTCGTAATCTTGTGTTGGGGGAAAACTAATGAAAAGTTAAGCGTACCGGCAAATCGAAAATCACGTTGACTCTTTAGGTGTGAAGAAATCTATTGATGTTGTTCAAAGAAACATTGTTGAATTACTACATGATTTGCCAGACTAAGTCGTTTCAAAGACGGGTGCCGTACTCTTGATAAGATTCTTATGCATGAAGTACTTTGTCTTTACGCTGACCTTAATGTGTAAGCTCAAGTGGATATGCTTCCATGTGTAATGTCAGTCTAAAAAGGAAGCCGTAAATTGAAAACGTTCTGACGGTGGAATAAGAAAAACACGGTTTTAAGAATCTATCCATTTTTCGAACCTTTTGTAATCAGGTTGGAAGTAAGGTATTCAGGCAATCTAAATGATTAGCTGAGTTTGGTGGGAAAACGGGTCTGAGAAGGTCGGTCAAGCCCCGGTCACACATTCAGGACATTCCCACGACTTTGCTCCCGACCACCCCCAACCAAAGTCAGCACAATACAGGACTAGCCTGAAATCTATCATATTCTAGTTCCAGTTCCAGTTCGCCCCTGGAACTAGAGTGCACATTCAAATAGGGTATGACTCTCCCGACTTTGATTTTTCAAAATTAATAATAGGCTGGAGTAGACTACTAAGCCGACCACAAATGACCTTGTTCACGGACTAACTCATATGCATGGTCCATGTGGCCTGTTAAGAATTTAAGGGCGGGAGGCCACGGTTGTCTATGTGTGACAGGGGCTTTACACAATCAAGCGGCCAGAAGCGGAGACATTATGTCTTCTAAAATTGTTGGAGATCTTATTCTTTAAAATTAATTTATTGTTGTTATCAAGGCCATGAAAACCACCCGTCACCTGAATATCATATCAATGATTTGGATTTAGATTGGTGGACTCATTGGCCGGTCCATGAAGTAGCTTGAAACGTTGGTCGTGTCCCCGTGCCGCCGTTTTGTCCGCTCTCCAACAGTTCGCGTGGCCAAACCCCAGAACTCACGCTCCACAGTCAGGTCTCCAGTCCAATGGAATCTGAGGTTAAGTAAACTCCTTTGTGAAATATTTGACCTCTGCTTCCAAACACAGCACCTTCTGCCCTCAGACTAACCCAGCTCTGTGGTTCCCTGCCCTTTGTGTAGTGGTTTCTAATCAAGTCTGTGTTGTTGGTGCTTTGATTCTACCCTTCCCTATTGTGAAGAAGTTATGAACGCCCCACATTATGTGCACCTGACCCTCCTTTGTGTAGCTTCCAGTGGGTCGGACTCACAAATGTTCCTCACTACAGAGTCCGACATGGCTGTCCATTCTCATTCTGCACGCTTTCTAGGGCTTTGTTCCCTTTGCCATCCAATTAACATTTCCGACTTTCCTCAACCAACTCCCTCCCATTCGCCATGTACTTTGAATGCCTTTTCATAGACCACGTTAAAGTGAACAGTAAGAAAGTTTCTATATGGACTATAGCGAGGGAAAGGATGTAACGCCCCATAGCATTACTGTCCAGAACAGCCCCCCTCCCCAGTTCTAACATTGCACACTCCGAGAATGTGAAACAGAACATTTATCAATTTTTCAATGCTCCTTCCCTCTGTCAGGGATGAACTCCACGGTGACTCAATAAGGCTATTTTGCACTGAATAACTGAAAACATCGAACGCTGCGACAGCATGCGCATGCACATAAAATATTATAACCTCTTTGTGGAAATCACAAAGTAACTCTTAGGTCGCTGGAAAAATAGTGGAAATTGGCCTATAGGTCGCAAACTGTAACTTCTTTGGCGGATTATCTGGCATGTTATCCGTCTATCTGGCCAATTTCAATCTGAAATAATTTTTCCAGCGACCTGTAGCCTGGTAGAGGTTAGCTCTAGGGTCGGCCCCAGCTTGGACATGTTGTAAGGGATTGCATTCGTCATTTCGGATGGTGACATAAAGCCGGCGGCTCCGTGTATGAGGGAACTTTACTTAGGCGTAAGCATCAAACGTCAAACATCTGCACGTACAAGAACACAACACACTTGTCGAGAAGAGTAGGGGAGACCCGGTGTGCTTGACTAAATACGCGATGCTGCATTGCACTACTAGCTTCATGCTTCGTCCCCATTATGAGGTTCGACCACTTTACGTTTTTTGTGGCTCTAGGGAAAAACCTACCTGAGCATCACGTATGCATGTAGTTTCCGAATGATCGACTCATTTCATCAAAATTACTTCAGACATGCGTAGTTCCAGCCAGCGGGGCGCCAGAAACAGCCGCCATTGTTTTTAAAAAGAAGGATTAGAAACTCACCTCGCTTCTCATTAAAGTCTCTCACCTGGATGAAAATAGCTGCAGACGTCACACAGAGATAATCTTAGCAAAATTCACACACTTTCCCACCGACAATGTACCTTGTTTTGAGTCCCACATCGCGCCGTCATGTGGAAAAATGGCTGGGTAATTACTCAACCAGTAGCGATAAATCTTGTATTTTCCGTGAGCTGCTCTTTTTGTTGGCTTAAGTGTGCGTAACAGGCAATGTAAGGAGATGTCTTGTCTTCCATTGTTCGTAGCGAGCTTGAGTAGGTTTTCCTTGAAGATTGTTAAAAGCTTGATAGGCCGACTTCCGCTGGTTGTTGCCACCTGATGAGAGCTAAGGGTTTGTCTGTAGCGCACACCTGCATAATAGGAAGGTTTCTATGACCGAAGGAGAGAAAAAACATTCCACATATTTGTTGTGTTCGAATAGAAAGCATAAAATTGATTGAACTTCATTATTTTTCTTATGCGTCTTGAGCACACGTTATCAAACTAACCCATCTCAACCTATATTTCTAACATCACAAAGAGACGAGAAGGGAGTGAACCTTTGTAAAATAGTACTTTTAGAACCAATGTTTTAGATTAGTATTAGAAGTCCTGCAGTGCCATTATATGTATTTTATTGTGACTTTTATATCTGCATGCCAGTACTCAGCCCGACAGGGTCAGCAAGAATGTACAATGAATGGTAGCGATCTTTATATTTGATTGCTCTAAAAAGTAGTCTAGTACGTGTGGGGAGGGGGGCACAACTAGCACTGTATTCGACTTCCCGCCATTAGATCCCATGAGCTTTTTCAACTGGGCTGCATATGCATACAAGGATATGGCTTGTTCAAATGCTTTGTAACTACTGCTTTGATTGGTGCACGAATATCAGTTTACCGTCCCAGGACAGTTGCTAGCCAATCACAGGCGATTTTGCAACTATGATCTGCCATGGTCATCTTGCCCAGAAGGTCTAGACAACTGTGTTTATGGCTGCTTGTATTCAACTGCTGACGTTCCGCAACATGTTGGACAGTACTATTTCAGACATGGTCCGATCAATTTGATGGCAATTGAGAAATGAATTATATGACATTAAGTTATTTGTTTCGATATTACGCCCAGCCATGCAATACAAGAGCTAAAAATAAACGACAAGAAAAGATAAAATGTCCACAAGGGGGCAATAGTCTTGAAAACAGCCTGTGTATTACTATTACCTCTTGTGTATCTCCAAAGACTAATATGGTCGGAGTTGCTAATTACGTACAAAATAGGATTGCAATCGGATGTTATCACTTGTTATCTTTGGCGTTACGTTTGTTTAGTTTTCACTCAAGGTCTTGAATGAATGATTGTAAGACAATTTGAACGCATTCGATTACAAAAGTTTTGACAACGCCTCCAATGCGTTCAGTAACCATTGAAATTACAGCTAGCACGGGTTAAGTTATAACTAAAATAACACAGTCATTAATAAGTTATTTTTCCGGGGAAAAATATTCCACGATCGTAATAGCAGAACGTTTCGGTGTATAAGATTGGCGATTAATAGGTGACAATTGCTTTGAAGTACACAAGGCCGAATCTCTAGGTTTCTATAAGCCACAATGTAGGTTTACCTCGTAATGTCAATAGACACCATCACAAATTTGTTTGGTCTATTAACCAGTGTGAGCAAACAGATAATCAGCATTCCAACACAACATAGCCTGCGGATCACCCTTGTTTACGTCGACCGCGGATCCCGTTCGACCATCGCGTGTTTTTCAACTAGCGCCAGAATTAGAGAATTAGCATTCCACCAGCAAAATATTACACGTTGACATTGAAAACTGAAATAAAACCGACCCGGTACGCATATTCGAGAAGTTCTTATCTACAAATAAAGATGTACTGTAGTGTAACATTTTACAGAAAGAATCGACGGAGAAAAACATTTGATGTTTATACGCATATACCTTGTAATCGAAGTATGTACTTGTATATGTTGATTGTTATAAAATACCTTATGAAATTCCCTGTCCTCTACAGTATTTACTTGTGTATTGATTGTCATAAAATACCTTATGAATTTCCCTATAGATGGAACTCTCTCTCTCTCCCTCAGGCTCTCTCTCCAAGGAGGTTATCTCTACTTACGCAGCAAGACTTGAATTGATTACTTGAAACCTGTCATAAAATGTGTTAATCCTGGTTCATTAACGAGGAAACGCGACGCGTGCCTCTGGTAGTACACACAATCCACACGCGGTTGTAAAGTAAACACTAGGGGGAGAACTTCACACCTTCTGGGCCACAGACGAGCTTTAGGGAGGGGTCAACAATCACCATTAAACATTTGACTCAGACTGCGCCCGCTAAAAAGTCGTTTATGTAAAACTGTTCTTAGCATGTCCTTGGTTAAATCTAGGAGGCCCCAATGATGCATAAAGTTTCAAGCCATGGCACTCCTAAGTAATTAGTTGTCATGGCTGACCATAGCTTCGGTGTAATTGTGGCAATTTCAGTTCTTAATTTGGTTGTCTTGTTCATTATCTGACAGTTTGGTCAATCACTGGGGGCTAAAGATGACGGCGTCGTTAGAATAATGGCCGCATTATGTACACCGTGCCCGGCCCCTGCGTTGGTCGCCCGACTTTGCATGTAAAAGTCCCGCGCGCGTGGGAAACAAGGCGGCTCAGATTTGGGACACAAAGAGCGGCAACAGGTCGCTTTGTAAGACAATGGTTAACTGAAACCCCTGGGAAGACACAACAGTGGGAAAATTATTTCGCGCAGAAAATTCTTCAGCTTAGACAATATAGGGTTTTCTCGTCTTAGTCCTTTGGGGGGCATCAAATGGTGGGAATATTTGCAGTCGGTATCCTGTGAAAGCCTCGAATCCAGAAAGAATTACGTCATTATTTGACATGTCGGCGGTTACAGAACCATGCTTTACGCTGTGTAACGTCACTGTCACTAATGCAAAACAACATTGAGGAAAGGACACCATATCTTGGAGAAAAGCGGGAAATTTTAGGATATACTAGTAAGCAACGACATTAATATATATAATGTCCTTGATATGAATAACACGGCATTCGTTGGCATAGAATCAAATCGAAACTTGAAATTGATCTAAACTTCCATGAAGTTCTAGCAGTTTGTACAACCATGGTATACGATGAGAAAAAAATCTCCTTGGTTAATTCAATCCTTGGTTAATTGTATTACGTAACATTACAACAATTCAAGGAACGTTCCTCTACAAAAGACTGATGTGCAGAATGGGATGAGACTATATACTTTTTTGCATTTAGTTTGGTCGGCGACCGTGTACCCGTACACATAGACTTTTCTGTACATCAACTCCCCCCCCCCCACCCCCCCTCCCCACCCGGTACCCGTAATATTTAGAAATAAAACTTAGACTGAGAACAAATCGGCCACGTGTCCAGCTGCTTGAACAAATACGTGTGAATAAAAGACAAACTCCAGTCGCCTGGGTGCGAAGTGACATGATGTGACACTTTTCTGATAAGCTAGTGTCAGACGTGTGTCCTGCGCGTGCCCACGCCATGAGGTAACAAAGGTACACTTGCAGCTGTGTACCGTCCTCGACATTGCGCAATCATGCATGTGTGCCCTTTTTGTCACAGCAGTTAAATCTAACAGCTGAAAGTGACGAAATAACTGTTGTTTTCTGAGAAAAATGATTGTATGTATTCTAATTGATTATATTTTCTTGCTGCACAAAATTACAGACATCCTGTGAAGACACGGTGGCGTTTTTTTCACGTATAAACATGTGTAAACGTTTTTGCGAACCGGATTTAGCCCCCTTTTTTCACAGAAGAGCGTGCCTTGAGGCCGGTTTTACTTCTCATTGAATCGAACCGTGGGAACGGTTGGAAAACCCCGAGGGTAACAATTATGTTCTTGACTCTTAACGCTTCTGTAACGCTCATGTCCTGATTTCTACAGAGACAAAAACAGAAAGAAACGGCTTAGAAAATGTAGCTAGATTTCAAGTTGCAAGGTCTTGTACTAGGTGATATTTCGTTGGGATAGGTTTCGAGACAAGATAAGGAAGATATGATGTTCTTTCTGGTATTTTTCTCGGAGATTGCTGGAGGGTTATCAGATTTGTGGGTGGAGTTTTCCCACACTCCGGCCGACCGCCAGACAAAAGGCCCGGCACGTGCTTAGCGCGGTAATAAGGTACGTATCGGCAGATGTCAGCCGTCAATGGATGGACGCCGCCCTCACCAATCAGGGACGACGACTCATCTTGTGTTCGACAATCATGATCAATCAGAAGGCCCGACACAAGTGGTCTCACTTGTCGTGATTGGCTGAGAGTGCAGGTATGCTTTGTCGGAACTCGGCGGCAAAAGGCAACAAAAGACCCGCCTGTTGGCATAAAAACCAGTCGCCTGCCGGACACTAGCCATTCGAACGGTCGCTCGTGTTGTGAACGGAAGTCCCGATATTATCCTTTATCCGCGACACGCTTGCAACGTACCACAGTCAACATGCCGGTTGAGAAAGTCGTCGAGTCCTACTCTCCTTATTACCAGTCTCGCAAGGTAAGCATATGTCAGGTGTATTTCCTATACCATAACTTGCTATTGTTCTATATCAGTTCGATAGCTAGCTTCTTGGTAAAATTCGACGGATCTTTTAATTGCGCAACATGTTATTTCCGGTCCAAGCTTAGATATTCACCTTTGTTATCGTTTTTTTTCCACAGTCGTCCAAGCCGCTTATGGAGAAGCGCCGCCGAGCCAGAATCAACAGCAGTCTGAACGAGCTGAAGAATCTCATCTTGGACACCTACAAGACCGACATGAACGTAAGTATCTGCAAAAATACCAGTACCTTGCGATGTCGTATGATATTTTGTTGAATTTATGAGTCGGGAATGCATTTGGAACCGTTGAAGTGATTGACGTGAGTTACTGACTGTTTTGTTTCTCCCTTTCCAGTCTTCTTCCAACTCCAAACTGGAGAAGGCCGACATCCTGGAGATCGCCGTCAAACACGTCCGCAGCCTCCAGAGGCAGCAGATGACCGCCGCCACCTCTACCGACCCCGCGGCGCTGGGCAGGTACCGGGCGGGCTACAGTCGCTGTCGGGCCGAGGTGGCCCGCTTCATGGGCACGGCGAACGGCGTCGACCCGCAGGTCAGGCAGAAGCTGCTCAACCACTTGGACAGCTGTAGCCAGAGGGTTGAAAACTCGGCACATCCCATGGTTCACCACCCCGACACCACCGTACGGACCGGCTACCTCCACAGCCATCACGGGCGCCAGGCGTCCCCTGTCCCGGCCGCGATGTACGGCATCGTCCCCGTGGTTCCCGAACACATCACCGTGAGTCTACCGAACCAAACCCTCCCCTCCAGTCAGCACACAGTCTCTGTGTACGCCAACAACAGAACGACAGGTACCCCCGCTAGGCTGTCTCCAGTGTACGGACTTACACATTCCCCAGTCAGCGCACAGAATGGACTCACTACAGCGACGACCTACCAGTCGTCCTCGGCACAGACCGCAGTCATTCCCGCCGGATTCCCCTCAGCCCTTCCGATCAGTGAGTCTGATAAGGTGTGGAGACCTTGGTGAACAATGAACTTTGTCAGTCTAAAGCTTTGCTTCGTCTAGAACCCTGCAAAAGTGCGCATGATCTCTTCTGCTGCTTGTACATAACTCCAAATTTGTATTAACTTCGTCGGTATGTGTAAGACACAATTGCACGAGTTTGTTACATAGCTATTTTCTTATGCAATAAAACGTTTCAAATGAACATGAACCTTGTTGTTTGTTGTTTTGTACATGTGAACGCAGTTACTGCTAATATGTGGCGTGGGGTATAGAGAAAGAGAGTCTAGAAAAGGAAACAGATTAAAAAACAGCTAATAATTCACTCACTAATTGACATCATTAGGATTAGTCGAGATGAAACTTTAAATGAATTTTTTTTTGGATTCCTTTAGCAATACATACCTTGATTCCTTTAGCAATATCAATGCTGACTATAAAGACTAGTGCATCCGTACGCCATTTTGACTCAGAAGAATCAGATTTTCTAATCACAAATTTTCTGGTCAAAAATAAGGTTGAGAGTGTTTTCGTTTATAATGGAATAAAATGAAATAGATGTACAGACATAACCATCCATAATCAATTGATACGTTAGCATATCTGCTATATTTCATATGTATAACAACGCAAAAACACTCACAATCTGGTGTTTGTGAAAATTTGTTGGTTCTGAAGATATGGTCTAAATGTACCATGTGCAGTAGCACAACACGCAACTAGAACGGGTCTATAATCTAACTATCCAGACATAGGCCATTGTACAATGTCCTATGTCTCGTTTCGGTCAGCTTGTTTGTCCAGAAAAATGTTTGTCTCACCCTGGGCCGACATTCTTAGAAGCCCGCCACGTTTCACCGTTGTCGTAACACGTCGTAAGTGTTCTCCTATGCTTCACCCGGTAGAATACTTTTATCCTTTCCGCCGTTTCTTTGATGATCTATTGTCTGATCTTCACAAAACATAATTGTCGCAACACTTAAAAGCACTCGTTTCATGCAGAGACCTTTTATCCAACCCACCAGTTGGCCGACTATGAACGGTACGAAAGACATCTGAAATTCTCGCTTGAATACATTTGGCTTTTTGGTATGCTAATTGCACATGACGTGTGGTTGTGTCATGAATTTCTCTGTATTGTCACCAACTGTTTCACATACAAATTCTTTGTTTGTCAAATACACAAAGGACAGTTGAAGATTTGTGAAAGCACAAATATGGTGGAATTATACTAAACGAAAAACACTAATCTCCAATATTATTAGACATGCATCTACCGGTGGCAAGCCAGTATCCATGAACCATGACAATATCCAGCCGACCACAGTAGAAATTTATAGCCTCTGATGCAGACTCATCCCGGCTGTTTTCTTTTTCAAGTTACAGTTATTATACTATTGCATTTTTCTTCTTCTTATTGCTGGCCCAGCAATGAGACAAAAAATGTAATACTATAAAAACTGTAACTTGAAAAAGAAAACAGCCGGGAGGAGTCTGCATCGGAGGCTAAGAAATTTACCACGCTATTCAATTTTATGCCGCTTATTTTAAGTACTTTTTGACCCACACCCACCCACACAAATATAGATATTCACTTGGAAGTATAGAAGGTGAGAGATGCACAAAGGTTAACTACTAGTATAATGGAAAACTAAATTTCGTGTAAACTCGTTTCGGTCAGCTTGTTTGTCCAGAAAAATGTTTGTCTCACCCTGGGCCGACATTCTTAGAAGCCCGCCACGTTTCACCGTTGTCGTAACACGTCGTAAGTGTTCTCTGGTTATGGTAACGTTACATTGAATTTCGTTTAATTTGTAGTTGTTTTGAAGAGTTGTAATAAGTTAATGCTAGGAGCCACGAAGCCGACTTTCTGCTTTCGTTGGTCAAAACTACGTTGCATATGCACACAAAATGCTTTCTATGTCGTTGAAAACATGTTCAGAAACAATGACCTAGCATTTAAAGGCCAAAGCGCAAGTCGGCTTCTAAATATGGGTCTTTGAACGACTGGTGTGGTACGTCACTGGTCGGCCGGAACGAAAGAGAACTGAAAGACTCCGAAAAGTTTGTCATGGAACCGTGAAAAATCACAGGGACAACCGCTATTGAATCTGTTCTCGGCGGTAAACAAGGAAGTCAGGTGCACATAATGTGGGGCGTTCATAACTTCTCCACAATAGGGAAGGGTAGAATCAAAGCACCAACAACACAGACTTGATTAGAAACCACTACACAAAGGGCAGGGAACCACAGAGCTGGGTTAGTCTGAGGGCAGAAGGTGCTGTGTTTGGAAGCAGAGGTCAAATATTTCACAAAGGAGTTTACTTAACCTCAGATTCAATCGGACTGGAGACCTGACTGTGGAGCGTGAGTTCTGGGGTTTGGCCACGCGAACTGTTGGAGAGAGGACAAAACGGCGGCACGGGGTCAAAACGTGCAGGGAAATGTGGCTTACTGTGACGTTGGACGCAAGAAAATGCTTTGAATCAATTAGACATCGCAAATATATAATGTATAGAAAGTGACTTCTTTTCACATGGACAAAAGAAACTGAGAGTGTGCTGAAAAAAACTAGATTTTTTGTCCTAAGAAATCTGAATCTGCGCCTTTTATAATACAAAACGGGCACAATAGACGTGCTGAACTATACATTAGAACTACTTGTCCCGAGGTTTGATTTTTTTTTCCATTTCCCACGGGAAAATATACCCACAAGGCCTTACAGAAGCCAGACAGGAAGTTTCTGACTGACCGTTGATATTTGAAAGAAAATCTCCATCTAAACTGGCAGAAGAAAAGAGACACAACCCCGTCATGATAAATGTGTCGCCGCTGAACAAATATCTATAGAAGACGGTGTAAAACCCGCCACATCTTCCATCATCGCCACACCAACGTGTCTCCCAGCGCTTGCACACGGGAAAAATGGTTTCCAGCCTCGCTGTGTGCGTCTCTCCCAGTGATGATCTATGTTATCATAAACATGCCGCCACCTGTTGAGCCGCTGGTGTGAAAAGTCTTTGTGTCAGACATGGAGCGGGAAGAAGCCAGAATCGGGCCTGAATGAAATTTGACACCGGAACATCTTGAATTAAACTTTTTTCTTCCTCATACACGTACAGCTATTTAGAAAATCCTCCATAAAAACAGACAATACAATAATCTAGTATGCATGCACAGCTAGTTTCAACTTCTTATGCGTGTTGAATGTATGGTTTTGACACGAGGTGATGTTCATTATCTAAAACATAGAATATATCTTTTAGTTCCAACAAAACTGCACAAAAGCAACAAAATGCTATCGGTTCAGTTAAATGATTGACATCTTTATGGAGTAAGACAATTAAGATTTCCACAATTTAATGTCGTAAAACAAGATTATGACATTATGTCTTTCCTTTTGCTCTCACCTCAGGTGTGTTTTTCAACAGGGTCCGATCAACTCGTCAGATATCACAGCTATCACAATACACATTCAACTGGGAGTTTGCGATAAAGTTTCTTATCATCTGCATTGTTTTACGTCTGACGTTTTATCTCTTTCATCTACACCTGCGTCTTCTGCTCATCTTATCTGTGGAAATGAAAAGCCGATTCATTAACGTACGAAGATACCCGCACATCTGAAATGTATAATGCATCCATCATAAAAAGGAAATTTCATGTTGTTAATCCTATCCGAATCTCGTGATATACTTAATACATGAGGCGTATTTCAATGTTTTGCCATATGTTGATAGGCAGCGTAACATGTGTCTTTTAAATGTATCGACAATGTAGGTCCAGTGCAAGTAACAGTGTATTATGTTGTTTCCCACTTTTCGGTTATACTGTGTTTTGGGGGGTCATATTTACCATTTGTATAGCATAAACCATTGAGTTATTTTGTAGTGAGATGCCTCGTTCCTTATTGGTCACAATTCATTTCTACGGGAGTTGTCGTTTTTTATACGAAGATAATATATGTATAACTGTTACTTGGGTTAAAAGGACCATTCCTTAAACATCTGACACACACATGGATACAGACAAGGCCACAGACATCCACTAAACAAGCAAACCAGATACATCTGCTTGAAAATTATCGTGAAACCGTTCGATGAACGAGAAAAAATTACAAACTCAATTGCTTCACAATACTATTGTTGAAGTAGGCAACGACAATAGGTCGAAATCTAGCCCACGAGATGTCCATCTAAGTTTAATTAAAAGCCGTTTCATTTTGCCGAGTTTTTTGGATGATAAGATGATAAAGTGCGAACAGCTGAACCTGTTCCGGTACCTCCCTTAGGAAGGTGTGACAGATACATATCATGATGTGTATAATCATAAGATAACCACTCATCTATTCTACATTTCTTCCCTTTTGCGGAAATTGAAAAACAAACAGAAATGCTACGTTGTATACGATGCTAATTTGTGTGAATAAGTTGATAATTAGAAAGTAGGCACTTCTCGCAGTTTTTCTTTTAAACTAACAAGTGTTTATTCTATCAGATTGCAGACGATACTCTCTCATTGTTCGTTATAACAATAGGCGTAATTGCATAATAGGTAGTTTGTAAAATTGAATGGTTGTTAATTAACCTCCCATAGGATGTATTAACGGATATGACTGATACAAATCTACCGTAGTTGATAGTCAGCACTTTCAAAGTACCGGCAGGAGTTTTCAACAATGGTGTCTTGCGCGAGGGACGAAATAGCCATGCGGCCCTGTATCGCTTGAGGCATTCAAACGGACCACCCAATAACTCGCTGTCTGATCGTGAATATGGAGGATCGGGGAAACAAAATGAGCAGATAAGAATGTAGAATGAAGAAACCGCAAAGGAACAATGGTAGTTCCCAAAGACCGGGACTTTACAAAGTGTTTAAACAGTAAACAAGGAGACATTGAAACATATATATTTGATTACGTTTGTGTGTGTGTGTGTGTGTGTGTGTGTGTGTGTGTGTGTGTGTTTGTGTGTTATGCATTTTATACTTCCGTTCAATCATATCAATGTTTTGTTAAAGAATTTCCTTATTTGTTGATCTATTGTTATCCGGATATCGTATTTTATAATTTCAATTTTCAATTATGTACTTCTTTGCAAAGAAAAAGGGGTAAACTTTCAGTATTCTAACACCGACACGTATGCAAGATTGTTACAAATTGATTATAAACCGTATATTGTCCAACTGAAGAAATTTCCGCAAATATGCAATTGTTTTTCTTGCAACTGTCAGACAATATACATAAAACAATACGTTTTCCTATTACTAATGTGTATTGGATATGTATTTTGCAGCCCACATAGACAAATACATTTCCTATTTGTCATTACAAAAAAATGTATAATCACCATGATTATTTACACACTTACTTGTGTATGGTTTTGGGATTGTTAGTAATACAAGAGAATTAAGAATCAAAATTGTGCAAACACCTAACCTGAAAATAATTGAAATGTTGACAACAGTTCCCCCCTTTCAGAACCAACATAAAGGCATTAACCCGTGTCACAATTTCGCCACATGGAACTGTTGTGTGTTCATAACAGTTGATTAAAGTCTTTTCATTACCTCAGATTGTGGTAAAGATAACAGGTTCACAGGTGCAGAAAAAGAGGGTCTGTGTACCTGTGGAAGGAATATGGTGATAGTGATCTCCATCTTTGTTGTGCAATCAGATAAACAAAATGGATACGCAGCATTCCCGATCTTATCAATTCTGACCACCAAGGAGGAAAGAAGCCTTCAATATATATTCATGTTTTCGAAATGGAACGGATATCTGATCACGGTTGTACAGATGCCAAGGGAAAATGTGTGTATAAACATATCCTCCTACACGCAGTTTTCTTTATCTGGGATGTTAAGAAATGCCGACGGTGTCTGCGTTGCCATTGGAGGCTAATACAAACACAGCGCGCTACCGAAAACCACGTGGCACCCTAGATTTGATCTTTCTACAACAAGTGAATGAATACCTTTGGTCTAACAGCTATTCCTAACTGTCGATGTCTTTTGAATTGTGTAAGCCACACATTAGTTCTCCTCACATCGTGCTGTTGGTTAAATGTACAACCGATGTCGTCCCCTTTACACTGAAAACCGATTTCGCTGCATCAAAAAGCCGTGTTGGAAACAGATTCGGATTTTTGCACTGTTTGCGTATCTTAGTGTGTGACTTTGGCTTACTTGACCTACTGTGAGACTGTGTGGATATGAGGATAGTGCATAGGGTGGATATGTCTATTTTGCATAATCTCTATTTTGTTGAGGTAAAAGATAAACGTAATGGACGGCTTAACGCTTGAGAAATTTCGATAAGAAACAAAATGCTGTAATGAAATGGCATTTCATCATGATACGACTGACTTCCTATGCATTGGAATCAAGAGAGAGATAACATACACTGGATTCTTTCCCCTTGGAATAAGGATAGATGAGATATGTATCTGGGCAAGACGGTTTAGGTAAAACCATTCTTAATCTTTGAATGCATAAAACGCAAAATTGGGTTTTAATTCTATAAGAATCCCCGCAGTTTTGGGTTAAATTGCAGTACCGGTAACATAACCCACATTTGGCCAATTTTACTCAAAATACCATGATTACGAAATGTTCAATTTAGATATAAACTTTGTAATGTAGATATGTACACCTTCGTATTACCTGATTTGTAAAAGAGAATAGCAAAAGAGACGAACTTTGGTTAATCAAGATATGTTGCCATTGTCCACTTCTAGTTTATCATAATCATAATCATTGATTCCCAATAATTCCCATTGCACAGCAACACCGTATGTGTATTATGACACATTTCGCGAGGCAATGCTCATCATAAATGATAATTTCAAGACATGACAAACCTGGATTAAGTTTATAGGTCTACCGTTGTTTTGGTTACCTCATGTAATGTTATTGTTCATCGTATAGCTGTGTAGCCAATGTTTCACATAAAAGATGCAGATAATGATTTGCAAAAAGGCAAAATATGATGGGCATTATATACGTAATTCTAAATGTGTAGGTGAGATACAACATGAGATACAATGCTCATCCACCATAACACGATGCTTTTCTAAAACCATTCGCCATTTGTTCTGCAGCAAAGATAAATCTCAGGGACTCGGTGATTCTATTTTTTCCCAAGTGTCGAAGACCAGATGGTCAATATAGCAATGACCATCGACCTCATAAGGGTAGAGGGCAAGGGTGGTCATTTATCAACTGATCACCTCTTTGGAGTGGTCAAGTTCTATGTACTGATTTCAACAATGTCTTTTGTTATATTGTCTCCATGCCATGTGGTATGTTTTTGGAAAATTTTTACAAAAGATGCCAAGGTCATCGTAGAGGTCACCGTTGAACTGAACAGTTTGTTGTACTGGTCATGACTGATGGTCAGTGCTCAGGACAATGGCATCGACAAAGTGACCATCTATACCAGATGGTCAGTTAATAGAGTTCTTCATGAATGAGGAGGGTCATGATAAAGGTCGGCTAAGATTGGCAATATCTTTATATGAGTTAAGATGGATGCCTTGGACCTGGTACAGTCACAACAACGCTATTGATGACGTCATTACCTATACCATATGTCAGGTCAACAAAGGTCTTACACAACAGGGCAAGGTCAAAGCGTTGGTCATCGAGGTCGAGTGACCATGTCATTGTGTGGGCGCCTGACAAAGCTTAAACTTTGCCCGTTGCAAAACAACGCCATTGTTGTTTTTTAACCCAATGCCAGTCATTACAACTAAATGGTGGCAAAGTAACCACGGTGGTCAAGATCCGGCCGACCATGCCGTTGTACTGACCAGAGGTCATCGCCACGGACAAAACGTGTCGCCAGATGGTCAGTAAAGATGAGGGTGTCTTCGGCCACCGGCATAGAGAGGGGCAAGCTCAGAAGCTACCGCTAACGTCATTCTAAAAATGACCATCGTTCTATGTAATATTGGTCAGCATGGTGGTTTATATATCCTATGTTTAGCCAATTCAAAGCCAAGACGCCGATATTCTATTCAATTTCAAATCGTATATCCAGCTTTTAACTATTCTATGGACTGCTTCATTGTATCGTTCATTTTTCCAAAGATGTTGATTCCTGACTTAAATACTGAATACATATGGATTGATCAATACAAGATATACACATTCTATGAAACCCTTTCATTGTGTCAAATTAAGCATATAGAATATGAAAGATTGAAACTGCAAAGTTGTGTAAATGCAATCAAACGCAAAGGCTGCAAAATTGTATTTTGCAAACTGCTGGCTGTTGGAATAGTCAGTTAGATAAGCTTGGTGACCGAGTCGATTACGTATGTCGAAGCAATTAATCAACATATGGTAAAGTTTGACAGCCACGTATTTTCTACGCCCAGTTTTCATCATCACTCCTGACGAAACACAATGGCCATTTTGTGATTATAGATGACCGCATGCCCTCACATGACCCCTATTGTCAAAACTATAAGTTACCAGTCTTTCGCACTTTGTGAAATACTGAGCGAGCACAACGGCCAGGCAGGGTCTCCCCGCGGTGGTTCGGGAAAAATATGACCTCTGCAGACCCCGGACAAAGAGTGGACATCCGGTTAACAGATGACCACTGCCCTTGAGTGACCTCTGTAGACCTGGACACCTGCGATTGAATGCAGGCCAGCTGATCACACGTAACGTTTCGGGATGTGTATGGTTGGAGAGATTTATTATGAACATAACGAGGAAGACCGTCTTTGTGTTCTGCTAAATGGTACGATTTTCTAGACTTTCGTTGTAGCAGACAGGAATGCGGAGGTTATGTGCTTCAGTTGGACTAGGTCTTGATAATGTCTGAAGTAAAATGGTAGTGAGCGAGTCGGTTACTTCAAGAGAGATGTCAATAATCGTGCTTAAAACTTAACGATTTAGTCTTTGAGACATTTTTGAAATTGTATGTCTCAGATACTTATGGTATATCCATATCTTGCACATTTTACTTACCTAACTACTTACCTGGGGGAACAATTGACAACAAGTTTCTTCGGTGCCAGTAGTCTTTAAAATATTATTTGCACAACCATCCCCTATTGTTTAGCAAATGTAACATAGAGTTTTGCACACTTTGAACACGACCAAGTATTGCCAGATAAACGAACACTAAAAATTCCCCCGTCGTTCAACCTCTGAAAACAGCGAAGATTTCATGCTGTGCTGGAGGTTAATGTGATTATGTCATTGAAAAATGGAGCCCCTCACGGCGTGGAGAATCAAATCCCAACAGTGTTATGGTCCTTGGTTAATAAACTGATTGATCACTTTCTTCGACTACCTCGGCAGCGATGGACTTTGCCTGTAAGGACTATGGCCGTGGGTTAAGACTCCCGCGCTGAGGCCATCAAATGTATATGTCTTTCTCTTTAATAGAGTATCAAAGATTACAACATTATTTTATCGAAAGAGCTTCGCAAACAGATATTTCAAGACCAGCTCGGCACAAGCCTTTTCCCTAAATCAGTTGAATTGTTCTCTTTCACTTTTTTGTTTAGTGCCTTAGATTATGCCTTTTTCTTTCCTTAGCTATGACTTAAGATTCATTTTATAGTTCTAAGAAAATTACGGCTGTCACACAAGTAATTAGACACACGACAGGCTTAATTATATTGACCTTTACCCCAGAAATGATAAACTGTTTCTTCCCTATTCTTCTCACATCTGCCTTGCCTTTTAACAAACCGCGATCTGCTTTAGACACGATAGAACGATTACAAGCAGAGCAAAACAGCGCTATACATACATCTACATGTTATAAGTCCTTGATCACTGTAGATCTGTAGTGATAGTATCTGTATCTCTATCTGTATCTATATAGCAGATATATTACCCTTCGACGTAAAGCACCATATTCACTGGCACGCAGCCGGTTTTATTACACTGAACGACCTGCATATCACACCTAACCTTTCCACATCTAACTGTAAGCGTTGTAAAGCTATCTAGTGAGGATGCTCCTATACATGTACAGTACTTGATGGAAGCGAGTTCCACTCGACGATAGCTCTAGGAAAGTACGAATTTTTGAACATGCACATCAATACTTGGCAGTGTTAACAGTTTGGTACTTGAAGGCATGACTATTGGTAGTAATATCAATCGGTGTTGGATCCTGTCTTTCTTTCTATCTGTTGTCTTTAAAAAACTAATAAACGCTAGCATACCCTGCTGATAGGCTGCTATACTTTTGGTGAGTCTACACACAGCTATATGTATATGTAGCCATTATGTCTAACGTTAGTTACTGCAAGTTATCATCATTAAAAACTGCCCGACATCGAACAACAATTGCATTACAACCATAGCTTGAATATGCGTATCTTTAAGATAGAATATACAGTTGAGTACGTAAGCTAGAAGAATCTTTCATTCACTCAGCTAATCTCCAAACAGATGTTGGGAGGCTAAATCGTTACGTTCTCTGTCAAACGTTTAGCCCACCAGCGTCTGAACAGAGATAACCATTCATTCTCTTACTATAAAGTTTTTAAAATGTAATGATATCATGGACAACCATTGTTCGGTTTGGATTGAAATCATTCATAACATGTGGTATAAAAATGATGGTATGAAATATATATTGCCTTTATAACTAGATATTGCGCAGAATATACTACATTTGTATTAGACATCTAAAATTGTGGATTCAGTAGTCCTCAATTTTACTGTATTCTTCATAGGTGGTAGACCACACACCTCAATAACAATACAAACCGATATGTAGTTGGATTTTGATTCAGGAATCAGTCTTTCGCAGACACTATTCTTTGAAACGTATGCACAAAAAAGAATAACGTTTCTTAAACCGTTTTACACTATTCTTTGAAACGTATACACAAAAAAAGAATAACGCTTTAACCGTTTTACTCATTTAACCACCATGAAACACACATACAGTACATGCGTCTGGAGGAATGCCACCAGAAGACCAGCTATTTGATGGATTAATCATTATAATCTTTTCAATCTCTCCACACAGGAAGTTCGTATCGTCCAATGATTGATGACTAAATGGCTATTTCGGAGGCCTTTAACAACAATCTGTTAGCCTCTTTCTCCTGTTATAAGGCCCAGGCCACTTCATTTACTGCGAAGTTCAAGAGTTCTCCGTCATAATTGAATCAGAAATAACCTTAGAAGCCAAGTGCAAGTTTGCAGGGTCTGATTCTTCTTTTGAATAGGTCAAAATAAGGTGCAGCACACAACGGATGTAAGTGTAGCGAGCGTGGCCTTTCCGAGCGCTATTGTTCCGCCATATTGTATCCAACTTGTGCCAACTGTTAAGAGGTTGGCAATTTACTGTGAGAAGGGGCAAAGGTGAGAGTACTTTCTAACTGGCGGCAGATGGGCAAATAAAAAACGCTGCTAAAGAGGTGATTCGATCGAATTTTTTTAAGGCTCTGTGTTCAGAAAAAGGCAAGAAGACTCAGAAGACGCCCATGTTCTTCTGAAATAGAATTTATCTGAGATTCTAGAGGGAAATGTTGCATTTACCCATATTT
Source organism: Branchiostoma lanceolatum (assembly GCF_035083965.1). Classification (NCBI taxonomy): domain Eukaryota; kingdom Metazoa; phylum Chordata; class Leptocardii; order Amphioxiformes; family Branchiostomatidae; genus Branchiostoma; species Branchiostoma lanceolatum. Next base: position 7,757,246 of record NC_089731.1, on the reverse strand, counting down.
TCCGACAGTATAGCACCAATCTTTGTCAATGAATGAACAATCTATCGTCATTTAAACCTTTCCTTGTGTTTGAAACCGCATGCAGTGGTTAAGTTCTGCATCAGAGTGAATTCTACCAACACAGCTGGACAGTCAGGTAAAGAAAGGCATTGTATTATGAAGTCAGCATTTTTTGCTAGAAGTCTTCTGTAGTCTGTGGTGGCATATGACTACGTATATCATATTGCTATTTCGTACGATGGATAAGACGGCGCTGACAGCTAATGAAAAAATAACATATAATACAAGTTGGGTCGCTTGGATTTCTCTGATAAACGGTCCTCTGCTTATGTGAATTACTTTTTCCTTGGTTTCAGTGATGAATACTGGTTTTGGAGACGGGTCTCATCTCTTAACAACAATGGCCCATCCGATTTAGTGTCAGGAAGGTCCATTATTCTAAGCTAAATAATGTCAATTGTACAACCGCAGCGGTGGTCAAATTGGCCCTGCATACAACGCTATTGACCATGAAAATCAAGCATGTAGGGGGTAAATCTTTTACGTAAAGGAATTTCTCGCGGCCAAAAGTACTATATTTTCCTTTGCAATTTGAGCAGAAAGTATATGAGATTCCTACGTTCAAAGTCACATCTTTGTTTTCTATCAAATTCAGAGCATATTTTTGCCAACTTGTCGCCATATGGGTGATTGTGAATGTCTGTGGTCCAATCCTCTTTGGGTGGTACAGTGGGAGGGGTGCCGCTAATGTTATGCATGTATTTTTTTTGATGATGCAAAGTCAAGAGGCCGTGAAAATATGTCCTTCACGGCTAATGCTGTTCCTATTCAATACCAAGTATATTCTTTAGAAATTAATTAGAACAATTTTCTGGTGATTTGCAGGTTTATGCCTCCTCCCCCCCCCCCCTCATGTGTGGTCCAATAAGAGGAATTATAAGATTGCATGGTATACTTAAACATAGCAAAATAATATCAACATCAAGGAAAAGATGTATATGATAAAATGTTTACCAGCAAACAAGAAAATGCCAATTTGATAGGTAGATATCCACAGTTAGCTCGCATACTTAGGTTCTAGGAACGCAGGCAAATGTAAAGTCAAACCTGCACCAGTGGCCGCTATCTGTATAAGGACCACCTGGTCACTAATACTGTGAGTACGTTGTGGTCGTCGCTTAGATTATTTTACCATTGACCCATACATTCAGAATCCTGTGGAATGTGGCCACCTGTCTATAATGTGGCCGTTGTCTTGAAGTACCTAAAGTGGTCACTGTATATCGACAGTTTTGACTGTATCTCCACATGCACTAAACAGTGTGCAGTAAAAACTACCCAGAAAGATCACTCAGGGGCCAATAAAATCGTGTACATGTGGACAGATGATCATTATAGACAGGATTCTTTATTCTTGTTTCAATTGGAAATAGACCAGCAAAAAGAGGTCAAATTGGCAGGGTTATCCTCATGTATGTAGGTCACTCGTACAGCCTTGACTGAAAGAAAAACTAGTCAAGAAATTAACATTTCCGCAATATTGTGATTTGAGACTATACAAAATTATTTTCGTCCCTATATTCTAAAAATGTTGGTGACTAGGAGCCTTCGGATACAAGCATGCATTAGAGATTGCATTCGCCTTTTGTATCAGAGAAACAAGAGACCTCTATGTTGAATATATGTCGCCCGAGGATGAGCATGACAGGATCATACATAGGTCATGTCTAGAGGTCTGCCAACAATAATACAATGGACGTATTTACTGTGACTTCGCATTGTGGGTGTGGTATACATTCCTCGGGCTCTGATATATCTCATTTGAATGCCAGTCGAATGTCTGGTTTGTAGTGTCTGCAGTGAGTTAAAGAATACAGCTATTCATAAAACTATGTATTCATAAAGCTGGTGTGTTACGCCGAAGGGCGGTTGTACTGGCTAAATAGATACACTATGGACATAATATCAACATTCCTATTGGAAGCACTGATTTTGTTTTCGATTTTTTAAAAAGAAAAGAGACATACAAGAAAGAGTAGGAAAAGTTATGTTTTGAAATAGCTGAATTTGTAGCCAATCAGAGGAACCAATCAAATGACGTTCTGTTGGGCAGATGAGCATTGATTCGTACGACTGCAGTTTTCCATTTGGTCGCTAGGCAGTAAAATCGTAGTATTCATGTCGGATGGCCCCGTTTAGAATAGTTTTAACTGCTTACCCAACTCATTTCACAATACAACGCAGAAAATAGTCTATGGCTTGGGTTGAATTAGTCTTATTGTTTGGCCATAAATGCCCTTTAAGATACGTGTATCGTACATTGTATCATGCGTTTTGTATGTCCATAGAGAGTTAACTGCCACGGTCTAATACATGTAGATACGAAGTCTTACTATCTGGATATACTACTGGTTTCGACAGTAGCAAGAAAATAATACCCTGATATTGTTATGGATTAACCGTTTTACAGCAATATACAGGTATATTGGCAATTCCAAGATTGAACCTGTGTACATCCGAATAAGGCCCAATTCATACAGAGTTTTTTCAGATATCTAAAAATCCGCCGACATCTGAGCCTTAGATATCTGGACGCATTTATACACACCGACAGGAAGTACCGCAGGACTCACGCAGCGCGCTGATTGCACTCGTGACCCTATTTAACCTTTAGCGCGCGTTTCAAAATGGCGGGAGAACCGCCTGTGTTTTTCGTCATGATGAATATGGTATTCTTTCTTTATCTGACTCGCGTGTGGCTAAACATGAGGCAGCAAGCAAGGGTTGAGCGTAAGAGGCGTTTGAGGTACCGGGGAAGACGACAGCGACCGGTCAGAATCAACGCTGCGTTCCTACTCGCTGCCCTTGTCGTGGCGGAGGGGGGAGGGCCGATCCACCGAACGATCTGGCATCACGAAAGAAGTCCGTCGTCCGTTTGAGAACAAATGGTCCTTGATGCTAAGAAGTTTTCCCGCTTTATCGCCCACCAAATATGCAAACTAGCGTGAACCCCGACCTCCAGATATCTACTACGCGACACGTTCTGTTTAGACGTCCGGCTGGAGCGGTCGGGGACTCTCGCTGAGTTGTCGGGCGAATGCTTCAGAGTGGTCGGCTGAAATTTTCCCGACATCTAAAGAAACCCTCATTAAGACCATAAAATTCCTGTTTAGACACAGAAAAAAGCTGTCGCCTGGCAGATATCTGCAGTCCAGATATCTAGACAAGCTGTGTGTAAATTGGCCCTAATTTTACTGCTCACCAAAGCGAATGATTACACTGTTCTCATGATTGATGATCGATCATGGATCGCTGATACGATAAACTCATACTATAATCCTCAACATAAGGCATCCATTGTTAGCTGTACGATCTGACCTTCAGGCAAGGATTAGCCCAAGGGGATTTAGAGGTCACCGCCGATCCTAACTGAACAGGTGTTGTGAAGAATTCTCAACGTTTTGATGTTCAGCTGGATAATGATAAATCATACGATGTATTGTTGTGAGGGTTTCACGCAAATCACTTAGAATGCTCGGTTCGCGAGGAACGCTTTGTGGGCTTTGGACGCGAGTGATTTCTGTCATGGCTTGACCCATTGTATAAGAACAGGAGTTTGGGGTTGATGTCTATTTGTATACATGCATCTGCAAACATTCCCATACAAGCTTTGATTTAGTATCAGGAAATATCATTATCACTGTGACTCATTGGATGGTCAGCTATTCTCTTATAAACTAAAACATCTGGGATTCCCCCCAACATGGATACAAGAAGCAGAAGTTTTCGAAACGCCCCCCTCCCCAAGCGATCAACTTGAGGTAGCGTAAACACAGACCGTCAATTCACCAATATATTCTGGTTGATTTCGCAACATATATACGGCATATATACAGTAAAGCAACTGCGTCACCGAAGACTTCATGTCTTTTACAAAACTAAATACGATCGTGTATAATCACGTTAACTAATTTCCCCCCACATGATTTGTTCTGAATAATCAAATCTTATCGGTTGACATCTATTACCTGAATGTAACTTTAAAGATATTTTAAAAATTAGAAGTGTCTCCTAGCCTTTAACTAATATTCCATAAGTATATAACATCTTTCTTCTTGAAAACTTTTCCGATGTCTATTTCATGTGGCATTCATTGGGTGTAAACAAATAAAAGGACGCATTCGTGTTATAGTTTTGTCTTCTTGTTCTTTATGTGGCTATTCTCACAGCACAGACTAGAAATCATCACTCCAGGCCCTCTCCTCTCCTGGGTTCATCTTTTGTCCCGACAGGAACATAAAGGGTTTCAAAACTACTTGTCTGTGGAAGAAAAGGTTTAATTCAAGATGTTCCGGTGTCAGATTTCATTCAGGACCGATTCTGGCTTCTTCCCCGCTCCATGCCTGACACAAAGACTTTTCACACTAGCGGCTCAACAGGTGGCGGCATGTTTATGATAACATAGATCATCACTGGGAGAGACGCACACAGCGAGGCTGGAAACCATTTTTCCCGTGTGCAAGCGCTGGGAGACACGTTGGTGTGGCGATGATGGAAGATGTGGCGGGTTTTACACCGTCTTCTATAGATATTTGTTCAGCGGTGGGACATTTATCATGACGGGGTTGTGTCTCTTTTATTCTGCCAGTTTAAATGGAAATTTTCTTTCAAATATCGATGGTTGAGAAACTTCCTGTCTGGCTTCTGTAAGGCCTTGTGGGTATATTTTCCCGTGGGAAATGGAAAAAAAATCGAAACCTCGGGACAAAGAGAATCTTATAGTTTTGCACATCATTTGTGTCCGTCTTGTATCATGAAGGCCCATTTTTTCAGGAACGTTAAGATTTCTTGACTTCAAAGTTAGATCTAAATTGTCAGTGCAAAGAAAAATCTCAATTGCTGACCAGATGAAAAAGCGCTTTTTATACAATATATTTGCGATGTTTCCTTGTTCAGACACCGTTTTGCGTCTTACGTCACTGCAAGCCACATTTCCATGTACGTTTTGTCCCCGTGCCGCCGTTTTGTCCGCTCTCCAACAGTTCGCGTGGCCAAACCCCAGAACTCACGCTCCACAGTCAGGTCTCCAGTCCAATTGAATCTGAGGTTAAGTAAACTCCTTTGTGAAATATTTGACCTCTGCTTCCAAACACAGCACCTTCTGCCCTCAGACTAACCCAGCTCTGTGGTTCCCTGCCCTTTGTGTAGTGGTTTCTAATCAAGTCTGTGTTGTTGGTGCTTTGATTCTACCCTTCCCTATTGTGGAGAAGTTATGAACGCCCCACATTATGTGCACCTGACCCTCCTTTGTGTAGCTTCTAGTGGGTCGGACTCACAAATGTTCCTCACCACAGAGTCCGACATGGCTGTGATTCTCATTCTGTACGCATTTCCCAGGTTTTGTTGTGTGGTTAGGTTTTAAAAGAAGCAAACGCTTTTAAGCAGTATCAAAACGTTGAGATTCCTTCATTTTCCTTTATTCAGTACTTTTGTTAAACCCGAGTGATACATGTATACACCGCTGTAAATGGCGTAAACAGTGATGTCTGATTGGACCGGACAATTTGAAGAGATTTTTCCGACAGTCTTTGGGGCGGTTTCTTTTTCTTCATATTCTTTTATTGGCACGCATTTTACATCCTTATGTCATCTTGTATATCTAAAAGTAGCACCATCTCTTCGACTTCATGTGGCACTTTCACCTATGGTAGGAGTTTGTAAAATCGAAATACCACTTTTTAGCACACTTTTCTTTTCCCACACAACCAATTTCCCAGAACCTCAAATCTGGAGCCTCTTGATTTAAGAAGGTATTTTCCAAACCTTAAAACTTGTCATGTTAGACATGCATCAAACAGGGAATCTTTCTCGTATTTCAATGTGTAATGTATTACAGTTTTACCTCTCTAAAGGGGCATTAACAAAAAAATAAAAGTACTTTGTCTGGGCCCACAAAAATAAACCTTTTAAAGGAGGATTCAAGGAGTACGCACATAGGAATAAAAAGTTGTCTTTCCGGTTTTCAAATTTGACGCTTCCTTACTGAATTTCTTCCAATATGTGAGTCATGTACATGTACAAAGTAGAAAGACTATCAACATAACTCACACATTGGACATTGAGACAAAATAAAACAAGGCCATAGGTTGGCTACGTTTTCTAACAGATAGATATGATACTCATACATAGCATACTATGTTAAGCTATGTCTTGTATATATTTCTCCCTTCGGTCGTATTCAATTCTCTCTATGTATAGGTTCTTCTTCCTCCGGATCCTCTCGGCCTTTTCTGTATCGAACAATAATTCTTGATTTGATTTCATTAGCCCAGAAAAGGACAATAGACACTGCACAGTCTGTGATTCTGAGAAAGACGGTTTGAATGAGCGCTGTCCGCGTGGCTACTGACGTGTGTAATTGCCTGCACTGTAGGCTGGGTTTTCCCACAGTCTCTGTCATTGTTGTAGTCTATTGAAGTCCGGCTGTACGGATAATAAATGAGTTGGCTATGTATTGTATCTTCGCATGCACAGAGCTAGTAGTGTTAGAATCTGAAATGTAGAAACATTTCGCAGCGACTCGTCAAGTTCTTTCTATTCTTCATCGACTTGTATCTCTAAAAAATCACGCTAGCATGTATAATTGTGATGTGCATTTTAGACCAAGTACTTTTGATTAGATACGAGACTTAAGATTTGCTATCATTGAGAACACATCGTAACATGTGAAATCGCCAAGCAGAGGAAGTATCGAGCAGAGGAAGCATCTTATGAAATCACTTACATTGGTGCAATTACGGTTGTGTTGTCGCCACAGTTTCAATTCAGACACAAATCGTTATCTTGACCGAGGATCTTCAATCGATCGAAATCTCCACATGTTCAGTTACTCGGCATTGAGGTGTGTTTTATGACACTCATGGGACGTCATTAGACTCTCAAGTAGTCATTCATCTACTTCAACCCCTAGGCTTAACGTCTTTGCTTCCACCAAGAAAGTGCTTCCACCAATGAAGAGTCGATCATAACATCATCTTAACGACAATACCATAACCTCCACTAGGCCTTTCTACGAGGATATGGATAATAGAATCTGGCAAAAAGGGGGAATAAATGGCCAGGTGAGTCAGTCCATGGAAAAGTTGGCAAATTATTCTCCCTACACTGCAACCAGCGTAGTTAGTCTTTAGTAGAGACTAGCAAGAAAGACTTCAAATCTCTTTGGTCAAAGTAAATATTAGTTAGATGAAGGGGAATTGTCACGATGTACTATCTTACAGTACTTCGGAATTCCCGTTGCACCTTTGTATGTAAACAGGTGAATTTTTCTTTTCTTTTTTTCAGTGGTGTCAAAAGTTCACGTCTTTCTGATACAGGGCGGAGTCGTCGGTTGGAAGACCTGTCATTTTACAACACCTTTGGGGGAAACCATGGAACGTAATGATGGAAAATTACAGTAATTTCTTGTGAGCGAAAAGCTGTATTTGTCGTGATGATCGCTTCATTGTCCGACTTGTTGCAACAGATGCTTGCTATGATGGCAAATTCTGGATACAAAGAGTTTACGACAGGCATGTCATCATGGTTAAAACACCTACGTTTGTGTTCATCATCGTCATCATGATGTTTGCCGCATGTCAATGCTCAATAGCACTGACACCATTGTCTTCCACAGTATTGCAACAGTTTGTAGGAGGTTCAAATTGTTCCGGAAAGCCTTGGAATTACTTGAAAATGAAGGTGTGCTACAGCCTACATGCACAGTTCTAGCTTTTTTTCAGTGTGAAAACCCTGGTTTGAAAATCGTAGCAGGACCAAACAACTCTACTCTAAATGATACAGGAAATGAAATAAGCATAAGAGATGCTGAAAAACATGCCATTTCTTGAAAATGCATTGAAGGGAGGGAGAAGAAAATTTCAGTACATTCTAATTTAATGATTGCTACATTCCGTAAAACCATTAATTTTTCAAAACCCCAAAAATCTTCTGATTCGTTAGTATTTCTTTAATCATTCCAGTGAGATTTGAAGATATTTAAACCTTCTTGGTCTTTCTTAAGACCCTTATGAACAGGTGTGAACACGTTGTCTTATCAAAGATGTAAAAATTCCATATTGTAGCCCCTGTTGCGGGCGTGACAGCAGGTCCCTTTATGGTACTCTTGTACCAAACTTGCAAGACAGTGACAGAATTGTTATCTTCATTGTCCCATCAATTGTCCTGACTGTCTTGTCGTTTTGTTAGTTGTATGTGAGATACATAAAGACAAACAAAATGAATTTAAAAAAGATGATAAACAGAAGTTCTGAATAATTCAGCGGTGTAGTCTAGATTCCGGAGAATAAACAAAATTTTAAGTCAATCCATATCGAGATTGTATTGTAGGACCACCGGAATGACTTATTCATAAACATCTCATTTTACAAAATAGCTAGTTACTAGTAGCTAGCGCTAGGCTGATTGCAACTGCAGAGTAACAAAAACAATGGAAAGTATGGACTGTTTTTCATAAATCAAATGTTGAGCATTGCTTCCAGCTTTTCTTTCGGTGTAACATGTTATGTTTGTACGAAACTGGGAGTACAAACGAAGTACGTTTCATACGATAATTCTTCGAGAATTGTAAGCCAAAAATAACGACGTAATCATTGGAATTTTGTGGCCTACCGCATCCCACAGGCTGCCTTTCACAGGTGTTTCAAGACTTCCCAAACACCTGAGAATCATTTATACACAATAGCGAGTCTTTGTCTGAATAGTTTTACAATCATGCACAGTCTTAGCGATGCTTTAGAGTAGTGTTTTGACAGTTTAAAGTTTATCACTCCACAAAATATGAAAAGAGGACGGCATCTTTATCTTCTTAAGTCGTCTATTGTTCACTAGACATAGTAGTAAATCTCATGGTGAATTAGCGCATATTTTCGTTCCTTCTGTGCAGCGAAGGGTGATATCTTGGCCCAGAGGGACAACACCTGCACTGACGGGCTGCCCCCCTCCCACACATGCACTGAAGGACTGCCCCCCTCCCACACCTGCACTGACGGGCTGCCCCCCTCCCACACCTACACTGACGGGCTGCCCCCCTCCCACAAATGCATTGAAGGACTGCCCCCCACCCACACCTGCACTGACGGGCTTCCCCCCCACCCCCCCCCCCTTCCCACACCTGCTCTGACGGGCTGCCCTCCTCCCACACCTGCACTGACGGATTGCCCCCCCTCCCCTCCCACACCTACACTGACGGGCTGCCCTCCCTTCCACATCTGGACTTCCGACACGTCCGCTTCCAAAAAAAGTTTTTGACCCAACTGCAAATTGTACAACGCAGCTGCAAAATGAGCAAATAAACGTCATAAATAAAAAGAAACGGGAAACAGATGCTGATGTCGTAAAATGCAAAAATCAACTTTAATAGCAAAGAAGAAGTTGTGAAAGAACAAAAAAGGAAGACTTTATTGTTCGGTATGCTCTAATCTCTGTTTAGTCATTTGACCTCTGAGATTTTATAATGAAGCCAACTTTTCTTTTGGCCATTTCCAAAGTTTTCGCACGCTCGCATCAGTTTTGGTGTCTCCTGGGGATATCATCCATACAATCGCATCAACATGGTCTTACTAAGCATGTCATACCAACAATGCACGATTTGGCGGAGCATGTCTAAGACTTTCATGAAGAAAGATCAGCCTTGAGAAGATCGCATTGTTTCCATGTGCCGGTTTGGCGGCCATGCAGCGCAATTTTCATAGTCTTGCGCCAAGATCTCTACTTCGACGAGATTTTAGGAACATTTATTGTTTGCTGCTCTGAAGTATTAGATCCCAGGTGGGTGATTTAAAATCAATACCTTGTACATGTCGCGCGAACGGCACACTTAAAACATTCAGGCACACAGCTATTTCGTCATACGTCATCATTCCATGTGCACAGCTTGACGTCATCTTAAATACAGACATCAACGAACGTTAAGTATTCGAAAATACGTTTTGAATCATTAACCTTAGTAACTACCGAACCCGATTGTCACCCTTAAGAACCCTTAATTTACTTCCAAGGACGCCTTAACAATGAACTCAGTCAAGGGAACTGTTCTTTTACAGTGCAACACACAGAGATGATTACTTGAAAATATTTCAATTCTTTGTTGTCGATTGATTCAAAGAACTGGAAAAGACTCAATTTAAGACTTCCCACTGACAGTTAGTAGACAATGCAGCTGTTCTTTTTTCTATTAATCGTTTACTCGTCATTAGAGTTGGTAATAACCCGTAGCGTTAGGTACACAAGACTTAAGTGAGCTACCGCTACTTTGAGATGCTGCGAAAATTGATTTCCTCTCATTTAAGAACAGATCAGAAAGAAGCGCGTATTCTGGTGCGAATCCTCTTAGAAGGGCTTTGAGCGGAAGGCTTTTGAAACCCTTTACTTTACTAGGCGCTTTGAAAATCTACATGTGCGAGTTAAAGAGAGAGAGAGGAAGGGACCCTTGAACATGTTTCATATTTGTCAACTTGAGAACAGGTTGGAAACAAGACCGTGTACGTGACAAGTTCAGGAATTTGCACGTTAACTCCTTCGGGGCCTAGCCCACAGGTGTGCCAACTCCCGATAACCATGTATTCATAACCTGATAAACTATGGCGGATATTGATTAGTTGAAGTGGTTGGACGATAGGAAGGGTGCTGGTCTCACGTTTTGTTGGTTTTTCCCACGATCGGGACGTTCCAAAGTCCGTGTGTTCGGCGCGCGCCGGGCGGGGACGGAGGCACGCAGACTCGTGCCTGTCATCAACATTTACTTAAGTCAGGTAACAATCGTCGCACCATTGTCGTACGATCGAAAACTGAGGGAATTCTTGGTATAGTCGTGCATATATATGTCGTACAAAATTCACTTGTCACACAAAGCCCGTCTTAGATCCTTGTCAGCGGTTGGTTCTGTCACAGTCTGCTTGAAAATACTATTCTCCAAGCAGAGGTTTCGGTCGAGTAGGGAAGGAGTGTCCGGGATGTTAGGGAGAGCGACGTAAAAAAATCCCGGACACTCCTACCCTATTCGACCGAAACCTCTGCTTGGAGAATAGAAAATACGGCGACATTAGAATCGAACAACGACCTACGACGAACGTGACAGTGCCGTTAGATAATTCTTGTCTTCAACTTTGACTCCAAAGTTTATACGAATCACAGCTTTTCTTGCGAATGCGGATCAAACACAATGTGTAACGTAACCATTGTCTTTTCTGTCACGAGGCTAGGCAACAAGACAAGGCTATGCTATTGTGCTACTCTCTCATTTCTTTCCGCATCGCTTGAGGTAAACAAAGACAAGATTATACTATGTTAACGTCAATCATCGAAATATTCAATTGCAACGTATGTAGGAAAATCAATACTAGCGATGCACCTGAAAAAATAGGATGTGGCGTGAAGAGACCGTTTTGCATGAAAGCTAAGTTCAAACTATTGCTTCGTGTTTAAATATTTGTGTTGGTATCTTGTCATGATTTGACATTCATGGCTGAGCAAAGACAGGCGTGTCTATATGCTTCAGAACACACGTGGTGCCCCACACCCTCGACCTTATCAATTAGCGATCGGAGGAGTGCTATATAGAAGGCTATTGTTTGGCACTGTTTGTGTGTCTTTGTTTTAGAATGATATTGAGTGACGTTTTTATCTACCTAGTAGGTGAACCATGAAATCTCATGTCAACTATGCCTGGGGATTCGTGTGCTTTTTGAGTCTTTTGTAGGCTTCTTATTCTTAAAAAAAGTGACAAAATCTTAGTGTGCTTTCTTATATTATCAACATAAAATCTGTACCGCATGGTACATTATTTTTTGCTTCAAAATACCAACAATTCAAGCATTTTCATGTATTTCATACCTCGCCAGGTGTTTCAGGTGGAACATTTTGCCTCGGGGAGCGGAAGGCACAGCTGACATCTGGAAGTCTTTGTGTAAACATTGAAATATATCATCTGTTTGGAACTCCTCGCAGAAAGAAGTATAATGAAGGTAAGATGAAGGGTGTTTTCTAAGTGAATCGGTCGAGGTTATTTTGTTGGACGTCTTTTCTGTGCTTCTATGTCTACCTACAATATATAGATGTGCACGCCTTATTGGAGCAAGGAGGTTACTTGGAGCTACACTCCCTAGGCGGGGCTAAAAACATGCACTACTAGTAGCCTCTACCAGGCCCCGTGGATCGCTGGGAAAATAGTTGAAATTGGCCAAATACAGTGAATTGTATGCTAAGGGAGTCAGTCAAGTGAAACCCTGGCAAATATTCTCCCTATAGCCGGCGTAGTTAGTCTGGTAGAGACTACACTACTAGATAGATGTACTAAATGTTGCAAAACACACGAAAAACACGGAGCCTGAGCCGCTGCATCTGCTTGTAGATGAAGGGAAGGGGGTTGTAGAACAATTGGCGCGGGTCACGGATATGACTGCAATCTTACATACCATCAGTCAGTAATAAACAAATATCTTACAGTCATCTCCAAGCAGATGTAAGATTCCGGCTCTATGCCAGTGTTTTACGTCCGTTTTTGTACTCGAGATAGAGACGGATCATTACATCATGCTTGGAGATTACAAAAAGTAAAACTAGGTTCCAGAGTCATTACAATTTTGGACCGGAGTAGTTTTGGTACCATTTCAATATACAGTAGTCCATTCCAGCGCCATTTTGATTGCTACTGTACATATGTGTACCAAACCTATGAAAGAAGAAAACCCAAGGCATGCCTATAGAATAGACCGGTGACCTTGTTTTGATGTGTCGGGCGCCACAGTCACTTATGTGCAAACGAAGGAAACAAAACGCGACCTTTGCCAAAGTACTGGGTACACGTGTGGCAAAACTAAAGATACAAGACACAGCTATGTGTAGGAACGACTATCTCTTAGACTTTGAACCTTTTTGTGAAGCATTTTTGTGTTCATACCATTCTAGGTATGACGGTATTATAGATTTCCGACGGGGCACTAGGTGAAAACAGTAGAAGATTATCACTCTTGGTATCAGAGGAATGCGTTAATGACGTTTTGATGCGGTGCCACTGAAAAGGAGTTTGTACCTTTCAGACGACACTTCGGTCTCCCATAACAACGGTGATGTCATGATTAAAGACCTTCGTTTCTCTGTTTACAAACCTAAATACTGGATTAAAGGTTTTAAGAACAAATAACCCCCCAGTGATTCACATGTTTCATCGTACCATTTTAACAAATGTTGAAACAAATAAAAATAGGACAACAATTTTCTAATAATACTAGTCAAACTGCCCTCGCTGATACACGATAGAAAAACAAGAACAATCAACAAAAGGATTCACATCAAGTTTTGTTTATTTTTCAACAGTTCTATCACATAGACCATTATACACAGTATCAAAATAGAAAATCGAATCTTCATAATTCTCTCCACAGCAAAGAAGAAACATTTCGTAATAAAATATTTACAACAGCATAAAAGTATGTGGAACGACCAAACGTTTTTTACAATGGAAATGTCATTCTGCTTGCTTTTTAAATGTCAAGTTTGCAGGGGTGCTACTTCTACCAGGGTCTCCACATTTTCTCGGACTCTATGACGACATGTCCCGGACAGTGCGCGGTGTTCTGGGCGCGGGTGCCCGGCGTTTCCACCGAGGACACCTGGCAAGTGTCGACGCCTCCATTCTGTGGTGTCGTTGGCCCGTGTATCGCTACGGTAGACCCGTGTCCGTACAGTTGTGATGCAGGCTGGGTCAGGAGCGTGGCGTTCGCATACACGGGAATGACGTGACTGGGGACTTGTCCTCCCGGGAAAGCTTGGCTAGGCAGCAGTACCACCAGCGGCTCTCCGCCCGATGCTGGCCCCGGCACCACGGGCATCCCGCCGTACATCGTAGACTGAAGACCCGCTCCCGGTGATGAGAGTTGTACCTTCGGGCTGACTACGGGAATGGCTCCGGCCACAGACATGGTCGCCGCGGTAGACTGAACAGGCGCGGCGGGAGCCGGCGTGGACGGACCGGGGTTCCCTTCGACGTCCTCTACGGTCTGAGACAGGCCGGCCAAGTGGTTGAGTAACCTCTGTCGGACTGGAGTTTCCATCCCTTCGGTGAAGCGGGAGACCTCGGCCGTACAGTGGTCAAACCCTGCCCGGTACCTGGCGTGTGTGCCGGGGTCAGTACTGGAGCTGGCGGCCAGCTGCTGTCTCTGTAGATCACGGAAATACCTCACCGCCATCTCCAAGATGTCCGCCTTCTCCAACTTGTTGTGGCGGGAACTCTGTAAAATGACAAGACTGTAAGTGCCTGATCTTGTACATGCAACCTCAGAAAACTCGAAGTAAATCGTTCTCATTTCCAACCATAAAAAGCATGGTTTATACTTACGTCTTTCTTAAGGGCGTCCAGAATCAGAGTCTTCAGTTGGTTCAGACTGTCGTTGATCCTTGCTCGACGTCTTTTCTCCATGATTGGCTTGGAGGACTGTAAATAACAACAACAAAACAAAGAACACAATCAACATGCGTAAGAGTCGTCGGTCCAAAACTCTAGAGAGCGCTCACGCCATGTCGGCACGCGTCCGACATGTGGCACATACGTGTAAAACTATGTTGTAGAATTTGAATCCAAAATATACAATAAGTGTCTCAACGCAAATATGACACAACATTTCAAGTTACCTTTCGTCTCTCGCAAGACATGGAGGTGTCTCTTTCTTTCGGCATACTAGAACGTCGTTGTACGAGCGCGTCTACTACGTGTTCTGTCCTTCCTGTAAGTGTTCTGTCAGCTTGACGTCTGCGAGCGAGTGTAGGAAAGCGGCACGGGTGCCAAGTCTTTACCTGTGTGTGCTGTCGTCAGGTCCGAAACATTCTTACACGCTCTGCCAATCACGTTTCGACTTGGTGATGAGAAGTATTGCCTATTGGTTGTTGCATCACTGCACTTTTTGGCGCTGGGTGTTGTGATTGGCTAGTGTGCTCAGGGCGCGGCGCGCAGTGTGCCACACGACCCCTGGAAGAGGACACGAAACGCGTGCCGCACCCATGGTCTGCGGTAAGGACCACTGGGTCACTGGGTAGGAAGTAGGAACAAACAGAACATCAAAGACTGAAACTCAAGCCTCAAATTTAAAGCTTGCCCGTTAGTAGATGGACAAAACACGCAGGCACGTTTTCTGATATGAATCTTCAAAGTTGTATGGCTGAAAAATCCAAACCTATAGCCATGTCCTCATGTTCTAGACTCTACACACTAAGATACATGTATAGATATCTACAAGCACCCCTAACTATACCTCCCAAAACAAGCGAGCAAACAAATAAACAAACAAAACAAAACAAGACAACAAACGATAGATAAGTGTTATTTTTCGTCAATGTTCGATTCAGTCGACCTAATAGAGAGAGCATAGCAACCACAACGGCGAGGTTGCAAAAGTGTTCCCATCTCCGTCGTATCTACATTAGCGCTACCTAGCGATTCATTTCAGTAAATCACTTTAACTAGCTTATGCTGCATCACACAAGCCTTATCCTATATGATATATCATATGCATCTAGCCTAAAACTGATATCCGTCAAAGGTTGAATGGAAGCAACCTACACTGCACGAAATGGCCTCGTATCCCGGCGTATACGTACAGGGATTCCTCCGGAAATATTCCATATCCCGGTGCGGATTTAGCGTATCCGTTAATTTTATCGGATACGCTAAATCCGCACCGGGATATGGAATATTTCCGGAGGAATCCCTGTACGTATACGCCGGGATACGAGGCCATTTCGTGCAGTGCTAGTCAATGGTTGAATGGAAATAACCTATACGTTTACGCATATATCGCTTTCATTAGAACATTGTAAGGGAGGGATGGGCACAACATACACTTCACATCCGCACCTATGTTTGTTTCAAATACCGTGCATTTGAATATCCGCCCACGCCCACTCTTTGATGTTACTAGTATGTGAGAAATACCCAACTGTTACTAAACAACTTCTAAAGAATTAGTCATACACTGTAGAAGGTGTTGCCATATATGACCTAGTATAACCTTACCGTCAGCAATGTATAAAGAAATATGTAGGGATATAGTTTTCTTATTTATATCATATGTACTGTACCATCGATATCGTAATCCATAACACACAAGCGCCGAATACTGTAGTAAAAGAAAGCGTTTATACGGTTCCTTAAAAAGTCGTTGGACACTTGAAATATTACCTACATAATGGAATTTTATTGCAGTTTTGACAATAGATGCATCGTGCTTCTAAGCGTCCGTGTAGGGTCTATTGTTCCTATGTCTGTAAGATATACTGACAATGAGCGCAGTTACAAACGGACTTTACAACCAATGTAGACCATTTTCAAAACATCTAAAAACATATGCCACATACATGCCAACGTTAGAGTATTAAAAAAGTATGTGACTTTGTCCTTACCGATAAAAAAGTCGTTTGTTACTCAAGAATTTGAGGCTTCTGAAAAAGATACAAACCCCTTGAGTCCATACGTCCTCCTTATGTAAACCTCTACTCTTACACGTTACGTAGTTACACAGGTGTACGTCATTAATCAGAAACATTAGATAAAACCCTGAGAGAAGGACAATGGGGTGTAAGATACCTCCAGCCATCATTACACCTTTTAATGACCGCCCGGAACAACAGCTAGGTGCAATAAACAAACGTAAACATCACACCTACTGATAGCTGAAGCACCCACGGATGTGTTTGTGATAAAAACGTGCTAAATCGCTGTTGAACCATGAGATAATACGGTATTAGAATTATTAACTCTCGTACCGTGCTCGGCAACCCTTTCTGTCCGATTCTCCGAGGCATTGTGCGAATGATAAGAGATGCCTTCACAAACATACAATTAATTAAGCTCTTTTCGAACTTCTGAGCGGGGTTCTTTTATGTGTCCCATTGTACGTAAGACCTTTGCTTTTATTCTGTAGTGTTTATATCTTTATTACATGTTCCTTATTTTCAATGAATCAATATCAATTGCAAACGATAGGCTTGGCTAGATTGTTTTAAATCAAGCCGTAAGTGTTGGACCATTCTTCTGCCACCTGCGGCGTAAGCCAGAGTCAAAATAGTTCGGTTGGCAAGAGCACTAAGCTATAGTGGGCAGGGATGGAACTAGAAGATTTCTTACTTTCCTCTGAATGTAAAGGTTTAGCACGTTACATCGGAGATTCTAAACCTCCTTGTTCAGACAGGGCCTGCAGTGGCTATACGGTTAAATTAGGAACGCCTCTCTGGTTCGTTATATGGTCGCCTACACCAGACGTCTCTGCGGACTGCGAAATAGTAGAAATTGTCCTGTTGACCGACCCAACAAGTTTTAGTCTGACCGATCGAATCCTCCGGTATATTCTTGGATATAGTCATATACCCAGGAGTTGACCGCGTTGTATCTTCGATCGTTTCACTGCAGATTTTATTTCAAGAAATCATTCTATAGGGAGGACGAATTTCATGTAAAAAAGAAACACTTCCGTTGTTTTAGAATAAGGTAAAATATACCTCCCCTAGTATATTGTTCAAACAAGATTTGTTCATTATATTACTTTATTCTAATTCAAATGTATGGTACGCCAGGAATGACGGAAAATGCTGTACAAAAAAATGATCAGCACCAGCAAAACACAGAGTATCAAAAGTTCAGCTTTTACATAAACTTCGTCTTCTTTTTTGTTATTGGAATCGCAGCGCAAGATGAAACCCATGCCGAATGCAACTGAATCAGAGACAACCATCATATCAATACATTATTGACCATCGTCCTATCCTTGATGGCACTCTGGAGCCCTATCGTCTTAACAAGACAAAATCGACTTCAACAATGGCTTTGTGATGTACTCGATTTGACTCTGTTGACTTTGTTTGTTGTACCGGCGGCCCGTTCTTTGATGTATTGATGTTTATGAGGTACGGTGATTCAAAGTACACCCGTGTGGTTTGTATTACATGCGTCATTAGACATCTGTGCACGGACGAACAGCGACAAAGAGTCACAGAAACATGTGAAGCGGTTCTCAATGTGTGGGCGAGGCTCGCACCTAGGCGAAAATTCGATGTTAGTTCTATGGAAAATATTGTTTATGTCAGAATCCGTCTACCCTCCTTGGTCTACCTATGGATTTGTAGTTACATATCAAGGTACATGTTTTTTTTTCCTATGTTTTTATCATGTATTTGCAACTAGCCCACGGGCATGAACTTGCAATAAACTTCTGTATTTGCATGGCGAAAGGAAGGCGTGTTTACAAGTGCTGAGGCGTATTTCTTTTAACATTGGAAGCAAATGTAAAAGTTGTAGTCACTCACTGTGGTGTCTTCGGTTTTACAGCTTTTCCCTGAGGAAAACATTAAGATTAACGGAAAAACTTGCTGCTTTATTTTGAAGACGTGAAGAAGACTGCCAAGGAGGTTTACCTTGTTGCCTTTAAGGAGACTGTGACGAGGCTCCTAGCATCTAGTTGTCAGTGCACCACAGATTCCATCTACTAACCTGAACGACTCGAATCTATCCTCATGAGACGGTCGTTTCATGAAGGCCCAGCTGTCTTTTAACCGTGCTCTGTTACATGTAAATATTCTCTACCCCCTCAAAGATTTCACTTTCTGGAGAAAAATCTCACTTTTATTCAATTCAAAGATAAGCTACCCCCGCAAAGACTTTCACTGCCGACCCTGGAGGTAAAGCTGGTGTAATTATATGGTCTCTGGGGATGACACACTTTGTTCGATCATGTCTGTGCTACAAAAATCTATTCTCTTCATCTCTTGCTTTGCCAGATTTTCCTTATTTCAATTTGTACTTACTTTGCAGAAGCTAGGCGAGGTTAGTTTGACTTCTTGCATGTAGGGAGATTGTGAAAATTGAAACAGTTGTTGAGGAGTTGTTGGTTATAGCGATGTAAAACGGTTTTCACGGTTGTTATCTAATGGAAAGTACCGTCCATTGCTATTCAAATAAACTTTTACTTTCTATGGCTTCTTCAATTAAGCATGCTGTAATTAGAATATACAAAAGATAAGAAATTTCACAGGGTCAAAAGAGTGACCGATTGATGTTTTCATCACTCTAGCTACTCTCCAAGCAGAGGTTTGACTCCGGCTGGTGTTAAACGGGTTTTTAGTCGTTTTTGTCGGGCTTTCTATTTTGTCCGGACAAAATCACATAAAAACACGTCAAAAACCAACCGGAGCCGAACCTCTGCTTAGAGAGTACACTCTAGATGAGAGATCTTGTTTTTTTTCTTTCTTTCTTACCATCGAATACATTATTGGTATAGCTATAGCAATTTCTCTAAGAATAAAGGAATGGGGATTTTTGACAGCACACACCCGCCTAGACTACATTCCTTGCAGAAACCAATTTTAAAGGAGGTTAGAATGACCTCCTTGCAGAAACGTCAACCTTGCTAGGAACTGTTGGTTTACTTAAATTTGATCCATTAACAGTCTCCCCTTGTCTGTATCAGTCCCGGTATCACAGCACAGATAAGTGACAGATTGTAACCAATCCACTTGGGTCCGTTGACTGAGACTCCGCGATTTTACAGATCAGTTCTCCCGTGAACGTCTCAATGAACAAAGTCAAGAGGTAATGAGAGATTTTCCAGACCCTCCACGGAGGGATTTTCTGAAATCATCTCAAATCCTGTTAGCGGATGATCTCTGAGGATTATTTGAGGCCCATCTGCCCTACTTAGTGGTAAAACAAAAGACGCTAAAAGGCCATCAAATGTACTCTCCAAGCAGAGCATGGGTTTCGGCTGGTTTTTCACGTGTTTTTAGGCGTTTTTGTCGGGCTTTCTACTTTGTCATCTTTTTTTATCTAGCCAACCCAAGATAATAAAAAAAGATTTTTTAAAAAGATGACAAAGTAGAAAGGCCGACAAAAACGCCTAAAAACACTACTATAAAAACACGTGAAAAACCAGCCGAAACCCATGCTCTGCTTGGAGAGTAAACAAATGGCGAACGTTTTGAGAATGTTCCTGCCAACGACCTTCGGCAGAATTGGTGGGTCGCCGGAAGGTCACCGAATTTCAAAATCGGCGTCAGAGAGTCAACCGCCTTTTAGCCTCCACCTTGACTTCCTACGGGGTTAAAGGTCGTTAAAGTATCGTAAGATTTTGCACACACAAAAAATTGAATCAGGACAAGGACGCTATACCTTGGTCAGGAGAGTCAGTCCACGGTAAGGTTACATTCCCCTCTTATCGTCCGGTCAACCACTTTGGTAGCCAAACTCCCCTCCCAGCGTACAGTCAGTCTGTTAGAGACACGTAAAAATCTATCCTATCACGCGTGCACTAGGAACATCTAGCCTCTACCAGCCTCCGCGGGTCGCTGGGAAAATAGTAGAAATTGGCCAAATAGAGTCAATTGTATGAAGGGAGTCGGCTACGGAGAGAGGGTCCAATAGGCAACTAACTGCGGATGGGAATGTTATCCTCCATGGCCAAAGTCCCCCGGCAAATTTCCGACGCGGTTAGTCTGGTAGAGACTAAGGAACATCGGCTGATCCATAAGATTCGCGAAGTGATCGAAAGGACACCGGCCGTACTGCTGCCGAAAATGTCTTTTCAATTTTCGTATTTCCAGAGTCGTCGGGCAAGCTATTTTCCGACTGTACATGAATGGTGGGCCCCCTTACTTGAAAGAAAAGCTGTACATGTCCGTCTCTGTCAAATGATAAATTTAATGTAGAATGGTAAACAGAACTATAACATTTCCAGTTTGTTCGAAATGCACGATAGTCATTTCTAGGTTGAAGCGCTTTTTGCTTTCCAGAAATGGCATAGCAAAATAGAGGGAAGAGTGGCAGTCTCGAGTATTTGACGAACATCTCTACTTCTTCATATAATAATTTACTCTGATCATTGCAGCTCATTGACACCTATGTGACAGCCGCGCCTACCAATTATAACTCAATTCACACGGATGTGATAAACGAATTAATGAAGACGTTTATTATAGCCTTGTGACCGGGTAGAAAATCTAGATGTCTTGATCTAGATCTAGCATCCATCAAGTCGAAATAACACCAGCATTCGTTGTTCTAAAATTACAAGTTAATGTTTAAGTTCGGTTTAAACAACTACAATCAGATTCGTTTGCATATAGTTTTGTCCTTTGCTTATAATAAACAAAGGAGGTTTTCAAAAGTACCTATACCTCTTCGATTCTATTTGGTGCATTCGGTTATTTGTTGCTAGCGTTACGTTTCCAAACCCAGATGCTATGGTTCGATGTCCATTTTCTAACCAAACCCTTCAGATTTCTGCTAACAAAACCGCCAGTGATCTTCCAGTTGATTTGACGGCGTCTGACAAAAATTTCCATCCCAAAGTCATCCTTTGTGGTCTGGCTGAGCAAACCGAACAGACACTGGGCCATCAGGAGAGGATCTTCCCCGGATCTTCCGCGTTTCCGCTGACTGGATTCATCGGATTAGACAAGAAACCAAGGGATCGTATTATCCTCGCTTCGACTGAATCTGTATGACGTATACAGTGTAACATTTCTGACCAACTTACGACTAATCTTACTAGTGACGAAGTTTTCCGACGTCCAGGCCAACATGTACCGTTTTGTAGTGCCATTGTGTCGCGACGTGTAGGAGGGAAACGCTACAAGAAGAAGGAATGGTTCCACATCTGTTTGGCCATGAAAATTCATGTTCCTTTGTCTCTTTGTTAATTGGTGGTCCCGTAGAGACTTTGGAGATGTTCATAGGAAGACTTCCGAAGAGTCCACGGGAGGGCGAACGTGCATTACAATTGACAAAAGTCACCAAACATCGCCGACACGTCGATTTTAAAACGTTCGCTATAATCTTGTAATGTCACCCCTCTTTGAAGCAAGATTTAAAGCTTCTTATGTATAATAAAGTTATCTTGTATATGGGTTAGAGATCATTGCTATGTACCATTTTTGTGTTTTTGACTGTTTACAGTATTAAACAATTTCGGAGTGTTCTATGTTTTAGACATATACTTTTTTGCCGACATGCACCTTTTTATTTTGTCTGTCGGCCACCCTCAAAGAAAAGACTAGGCGTGTGGCTGTGGTCTAAACTCACGTTTTAGAGCCAGGCCACATATATATTTGTCCAAGGGAGCTGTAACCGTCTTGATTTGTCGTACGATCGCAAACTCAGGGCATTCCTGGGATAGCCGTGCATGTATAGTACAAAATTCAGCCGTCTTGTTACAGTAGTGAAAATGCTATCTTCGATCAAGGGGGTTAAAGTAAGACCTCCTTGCTTAGATCTTTGTCGTCGGTTGGTTAACTCCTAGCCTATTTGAAAATCCTACGGCATTAAAATCGTACAACGGCATTCGACGAATATGACTAGGCCCTTATTAGTTGTTCCCGGCTAACAATAGTTTTTGAACACTTGCAACAACTTTTTGTCGTCCTCAAAACACGTGGAACACGGCGGTTCAAAACAGGACCTCTTTTGTAGGATATCATGAAGTCGAATCACGGAAAGGCCTAAAAATGTTCAAACGTGTACATGAATTCCAAAGTTTTTACTTCAATGAGTCTGTGCGCCGAGGTACCACGATTTTCTGGACTTCAAACAAAGTTTGCCGAAAGTTTATCAAACAGGCGTGGCCGGTAAAATGGCCCTTCCTACAACAAAGCGATCAAAAGTTCAGATGATCGTCGGCTGATGCGGCAAGTTGTTTATTAAAAGCCGCCGCGCGTGTGTGCAACTCTTGAAGTGGCCGATTTAGCTCCTTTGGTCGGTGGACATTGCCACGAGCGCGCTGAGTTGTCTGGTGACCTCGATGTTTGAGGTAAAGCTAGTTGCTATGAACTAAGTGATGCTTGGTAACGGCGGAGCCCAAAGAAGATAAGACAGTCCGCATTTCTAGTTATCAAGGACTGTCGTCACTGACACCGGAACGTCCAGTAAACATTGGTGTTAATAAAAGAAGGATAGTTTCAACTCTAAGCGGAGGGGACCACTGCAGAGACTTACTTTCCGGAGATGCCAAAATATCCAATCCTGCTTAATCCACATGCAAACCGCGGCTTGGGCTACGTGTAAAGACGTGATTACGATGGTAATTAATTTTGATCAGAAAACGAACCACAAGCAATTCTATACATGTGTGCACTGCCTTCATATCTGTGTTGTTACGACAAAAGTGCGTTTCCCATTACGCTAGCATTTTCCAGTCAATTTCTTAGCCATCAGCACAATTTCAGCTCAACCAAAGAAACTCAAACTAGTAGCTGTGCTTTTCTGCCATAGATGCAAAAGACGACATTATCTACAGTCATACTGTGTGTAGACTAAGCAAAAGTGCAAGAGTTTTTTATGCTGTAGCGGCAACAACGATCTCTCCAGCAAAAGAGCTGGCCCTGATGTATTGAAAATCACGAATCAGCGCCCCCCCCCCCAAAAAAAAAACGCCGGCGCCGCCCCGAAGGCTTACAACGGAGGCGAATGGGTAACCGGTCGTAATATTTTAGACGTAAAATATGCTCTCGAGGAATCACATAAGACTCCCGTTTTCGTTTATTTTCATAATACATTAATCATCAGATTCGTATTTGTGCCATGCGCCAGAATTTTATACTTCAAGACCTTTTAATTACGGGGTCTTCTACATGACGCCATCTTGGATCATTTTTCCCGAGGCGTCAATGGCAAGGTCACAAGGTCAAAGCAGTCTTAGCACTGTTCAAAGACAAGGACGGGGCATAAAATGCTTGACTTGACAGCCCTGATTGATCTATTGTTACAATCAAGATCATTCGCCAGCATTGTAAGGTCAAAGGTCAACCTACAATGCAATGTAACTCGTTTGAAATATGGATACAGAATAAGGTCGTCAGTTTGACCTTTAATTGTTTGTTTTCACCTCTGTGAGAGGGTGTTGCATAGTTGTTTCGTATTTACTCAAACATTTTACTCTGAAAGCTTTAAATAAATCGTACAGTAGCATCATTGTTCAACAGTTCGCAAAGGAAAAAGACTACGAGGTAGAATTTTGACATTTCAAAGGGGACTCAACTTAATCTCCAAGCAGATGCTAGGGTGGAAGATCGTAATATGTTTTCTGACACCACCTGACGGAGCGGGTTGGCTGTCAGAAATCCTTACAATCTTCCACTGCAACATCTACAGTCAATAAACAACGAAGGGGTGAGCTCTTGTGCACGACGTTCCATGTCCGTGTGAAAAACTGTGAGTTCATAATTAGCACATAATGAGGCGTCTTCCCGTCACATTAACGTAAGAAAGGCCCCTCGCGTGGGAAAGGGCGTGCGATATCTGTAAGACAAAGGGCGGCAACAGGTCGCTTTGTAAGACAATGGCTTCTTAACACCCTCGGGACGACCAAATGGTGGGGAAAAGACACAAGTTCTGTTCAACTGTGCAACAAAAGAACGTCGGCCTTTTGAGGATACGGGTACGGGACCGGTGTGGCTTGGTGCCAATGATTCAATATGGTACACTTGTTCTCGCGAGAGCCGAGGTTGTACGTGAGAATGTCCGAGACTTTGCGCGTTTTTATCTCTTACATGTACTTTTAGACAGATGGAAACAAGGCCTTCGGTGTTCTTCACAAGGCATGCTTATACTCCGTTACTGAAAATTGTCTCGAAGACATGGCGAATGAAATATTGATCATAAGGAAATTGTGGTCTGTTATCTGTCTCCTGTTTGCGCAAATACTACACAATTATGAATTATAAAAGTGCATTTTTTTTTTATATAGAACCCAGGTGGTTGAATCCTTCATACTAGTGGTACCATTTCATGCCATGTCTCTTAATAACTGATGAGTTAAACCAACCAAAAGATGGTCATGATCACCTCCTTTTTGAAACCTTCGCTTGGAGATTAGGATCGTAAGTTTGTCGTCTGTTTCACGCGTGGCCAACAGACGCATCTACTTGGTCTGGCCACGCGACACGACGGCCGCACTGACACCGGGTAGTGATCAGGTGTCAGGCGGTGGCATTTGTCGTCCCGGCGTCAAGCGTGTGTCCAGCGCGTGCCCACGCCAGCCACGAACAACAACAACAACAGAAGCAGGTGTAACTGTAGGCATGTACGTGCCTCTACCACACAAGGCGTACCCTCTACGATACAGGGTGTACTCGCGACAAATGAGAACTTGTCATCTTCTTGGACAGACCATCAAGTGGGGACGCGGCCATAATGACCAAGACACTGTAGTTACTGTCAAAAATCTTCAAACCGAGTGAACTTTGTTCCTCTCCAACTTTCATAGCACGTACGAGAAATTTTAACAACGCATTGGTGCCGTTCTCACTGCAGTATTGATGCCATATGCCATACATACAACCATGTTCTCCCCGACTAGTTGATCAGTGTTGTGATATATAGAGTATTTACACAAAGGACGACCACAAGAAAGGTTTGTCTGACATTCAGATCACCTGTCTCAGCCCACACCTCTGACATTCCCTCATGCCTGGCCGGGTTGTCTTCAGGCGGCTTCACACTTCGGTGGAGTCGGGCCGTGGGAACGGGGCAGGTACCCCGAGGCTAGCTATTACACTCTTGACTCTTAACAAGTGGTTTTTACTCAAGACGGCCCGATTTTAGCTGCAACAGGTGCTAAAATGTGTCTGAATCAACCAAGACATTATCACACAGTTATATGACTACAGCAGTAACGTAAATGTGGAGAAATTTGGTGCGTTTTTCGTCTATAGTAGGTATTTGTGCTTATCTGTTGTGTTATTTCTTGTTTATCCAGGCGGGTAATTATTTACCACTGGAGGGTTATCAGATTTGTGGGTGGAGTTTTCCCACACTCCGGCCGACCGCCAGACAAAAGGCCCGGCACGTGCTTAGCACGGTAATAAGGTACGTATCGGCAGATGTCAGTCGTCAATGGACGGACGCCGCCGCCGCACCGACCGACAACCAATCAAGGACGAGAATGAATCAATCGCGGTGATTGCGACCAATGGGAGAGGGCGGCACAGATTGAGCCACTTGTTGTGATTGGCTGAGAGTGCAGGTATGCATTGTCGGGACAGGGGAACAAAAGGAACAAACAAAGCAACAGGTATAAATAGCGGACGGTCAGCCCTGACTCAACACTCGTCACTCTGAAGCCCTCTCAGAGACTACGCCAAACTTTGCTCCAGCTTTCAACCACAACAAGCGGAAAACCACCGTCAGCATGCCTGTCGAGAAAGTTATTGGAAACTCTGCCCCTCACCAAGGCCGTAAGGTAAGAGTCGAAGCTTCTTGGAACTGGTTTTTGTATGATTTATAATGAGTAATAATTTTACACGGTCCACTGTTTGCTTTTGCTGAACACGTTTGTAGTATGTACTCGAGTTCATGACAGAAGTACATGTATCTAACTTTTCGTTCGTCTTCTTTCCACTTACAGTCGTCCAAGCCGCTTATGGAGAAGCGCCGCCGAGCCAGAATCAACAGCAGTCTGAACGAGCTGAAGAATCTCATCTTGGGGACTGTGAAGGATGATATCAATGTAAGTATCTTGAGAAATTGTGAGAAATTTTGCGTATTTCTTTTTATTAGGAGTTTAGGTACTTGATCGATTTGTTGCGCATGTATTGTACGTTCGGGTCATAAAATCAATGTGACTGACCGAGACTTCGCTTCTGTTTTTCCAGGCGCCTCACCACTCCAAACTGGAGAAGGCCGACATCCTGGAGATCGCCGTCAAACACGTCCGCAGCCTGCAGAGGCAGCAGATGACCGCCGCCGCCTCTACCGACCCCGCGGCGCTGGGCAGGTACCGGGCGGGCTACAGTCGCTGTCGGGCCGAGGTGGCCCGCTTCATGGGCACGGCGAACGGCGTCGACCCGCAGGTCAGACAGAAGCTGCTCAACCACCTGGAGAGGGCAGACAGAGCAGTGCACACGGGCCAGCAGGCTCAACCTATCCGGCTCCAGGTCCCCGACACCACCGGCCACCTCACCAGCCAACACGGGCACCAGGCGTCCCCTCTCCCGACCGTCCCCGCGTCGGTGTACGGTGGCGTTCCCCACGGGGCGGCTGTGATCCTCCCCGGTCAGACGCCCATCTCCAGTCAGCACCTAATCCCCCTGTACGTCAACAACATGCACGTCAACATCCCAGCAGAGCACTCTCCCGTGCACGGACTTACACACTCGCCCTTCGGACTAACCACCGAGAACAACCAGGCCGTACCCGTCCAGCAGTTCGTCTCGGCACAGACAGCAATCAGCCCCGCTCACATCAAGTCGGCGTCCCCCGTCAACGAGTCGGAAAAGATGTGGAGACCCTGGTGAACTCTGTGAGAAGTGTAACATGATTTGTAAATAGTAATGATCGCTCTATATTTGATACAGAAACATGTATGTCATTGTGTGCTTCGATCCGTGTGCGCTTTATCATTGAGCTGTTGTGAATTCTGGTTACTAGTACTGTTTTTTCACATTAAAAGGATGAAAACTTACTACTTGTCTGTGTTCATATAGTGTTGGCAATGAACTAAACTATATCATATAAGATTTGCTGGCTAGAATATTCATATTTCTAAACTGCAGTCAGAATGGAAGTGCTAGCGGTAAACAACGAAGCAGTTATATCAACGCCAATATACAGAATACATGAGCGCATGTTTCACAAGGAGTGCAATTGATTTTGGAAAGAGGGGCACTTTGCCGGCCCATGCTAATATCAATATACGTGCCATACGAACATAGAAAATTGCGTTACTTTGCGGCCCTGTGGTATAGCTATAGATATTCCTGTCAGTCAGTCTAAAAGACAAGGACTTACTGCGCAAATGCGGTATAATACAGATCAGGTACAGACAGATATACATCATCTATAGAAACAGGAATTTCTATAGACTAATTATGCTATAATCACTGACGTGTCTTCCTTCAAACTGACGTTTTGTTTGATAGTGTAAAACTATCAAAATACACACAGTTTACTATTTGAACAGTGCTCAACACGAACTAACTTTGAAAGGGACAGAAACTAGAAAAAGAAAACAACAATACTGCAATAAGAAAAAATGTACAGTAATTATCAAACTGTAACTTAAAAAAGAAAACAGCCGGGAGGAGTCTGCAACGGAGGCTATCACTTATCATCCATAACAATAGGAAATGTCATTTCATAATTGATAACGCCGTTAACACATCGTCATGCAATTGCATAATGCGATATTTCGGCCTTTTGAAAAAAAAAACGGATTATATCTCTGTTAACTGAAAGTTGATATCTACTCAATATCAAGTATATGAATAGTGGTACAGATGGAGAATTTCCAAGAAGATGTACATAGCGACTGCTCCCCCTCCCACCCCATGCACCCTTCATTACCCATCCTTCCCAAGTGTCCCCACTGGTTACCAGAGCTGACGATGCCCCCCTCCCACTCCATGTACCCGCCAAGTCATAAACTATCCTTCCCAAGTGTCCCCACTTGTTGACCGATGAGTAAACCCTTTTACCCATCATTACCTATCCTTTCCAAGTGACCTCATTCGTTACCAGGTGAGTTACTAGGCGAAGCCCCCCTCCCACTCCATGTTCTCATCATTACCAATCCTTCACGAGTGACCCCGCTAGTTAACAGGTGAGTTAACGACTGCCCCCAGGCGGAGACTCCAGTCGAGTGAGCTGACAACATCTCGAGGCGGGCCGTTCCCACGCTCCGCACACACACATGCCAACACACACAGCTGTATGGTAATGTTGTCCTTAATAACCTGGGAATGGACTTAATGACATACCTGTCTATTACCTGACGGTGCCCAACACACGCGTCTTTGTGGAGCTAATGGGTAAATGCGTAGTTTCCTAAGCGTATGCTGAACGGTGGCCCGTGCTCAATTAGATTTAAGTATCTATTTCAAGTGCGACGGCCGTGCATACAGGAGTGTGTGGATAGGGGGTGGTTTGGTCGCGTGATGTAAATCTATACAGCTGCAGGTATGAAGACGAAACATTCTAACGCTACCTGACTGTTACCTCTTTTTTTGACAGCCAGTATCGCATATAATGTCGAAGAACGTTAAAATTTTGCCTGGAGTTCAGTATCTTCCAAGTTCAAGTATTTCTCAAACTTTGGACGAAGACAATTGCAATACTCATTTGATGCAACATAGACTTCTAAAGGTTAAGTATATAACATTGGCATGGAAAATATGCCGTTCAAATTCATGGCGATTGTGCTCCTTGGCTTTTCGTCTTAAATTTGTCAACTGAAGCGACTGATGATCGTTTCGGGCCCTTTGTAGTCTCAAATAGAGGACACTACGCTGGCTTATGGGGAGAGGAATTTGCCAGGGGAGTTTGGCTACCAAAGGGGTCAGGCCGCGCTCTGGAGGGGGGAATGTTGTCCTTACTGTGGACTGATTCTCCTGGCCAATTATTCGTTGTCGATTTTTGCCGAATTCTATGATCCGTAGCCCCGTAGGAAGGCCTTGTAGAGGCTAGGCCCTTAGGCTCTGCGTGGTCTGGGGTTTGTATGGTGACAAGGTGCTATTGTTCCCGACCTTTCGGCGGCGCCCGCTGATTCAATTCCCGCTCGGTCACCGATGAACCAGAAAACGGGGCCGTGACATTTGGTAACCTCCAGAAGACAACACCCAGGTATCATCACGCCGATGAACCGAGGTAGACATCCATGACGTCACATCCGCAACGTCACATCCGTTTCAACCTTTACAATTACTTACAGCATACAAGTTTCTCAATGTTGCTTATGATGAAAACGACATATCAAAACCGGGATATCGATATCATAAGGATCCATCCACAGCTTCTTGGTTTATGCTAACATGTCCACAAACACAAACACACACACATACACACACACACACACACACACACACACACACACACACACACACACACACACACACACACACACACACACACAAACTGATGAAATCGCTGCTCTCCAAGCAGATGTTGTCAGTCAGAAAATGTCGACTCGAGAATGTCCTTTAGATATATACATATCGTTAAGTTGTGTTGTCTTATCTGACAAACAACTTTGTGCAAGGCAAGTTTTCTGTTACATATTACATGTACACCTGCACTGGGATCTGTGATTCATCAAATAACACTCTTAGTTATACATATACACTGAAATGACTACGATGCTGTCTCAGCATTTAGTGGACCACTCGTCCACTTCAAAGATGTAGAAAAGTTAGACTTTTGTGACATTGTCAAATGAAACCTTATTTCTTGTTTAGCTTTTATCTATATGATCGATTCTTTGAGCTCAAATGTTTGATTTTTGACATAAATTTCGACGTTTCGTTCAATGTAAATTTATTATTTCTCTTAATCATGGCTTTGCCTTCTTGAAGCTCCGAATTTTGTTCTCGTAGGGTCTGTACCGTTTGTTATCGTCTTAAATCTGTAGGACATTTACAGCTGATAAAGTGTTCTTTCATCTACACTGCACATCTTCAGAAGTTCAGATTAGCATGGATCAGGGAGAGTTTATTAGGGAAACCGTCTATTCACATTTCCTAGGAGGAATCGGAAATGACGACTATATGTCATGATACGATCTTAGGGCCCTGTCACACTTGTACGTATATTCATGTGCGCATTAACATTTATTTGGTTTAAGTAAGGTTTGCGGGGGAAAGTTGCTTTCTACTTTGACCCACTGCTGTGCAGCATAGTGATCGAATCTAGGAAATTACTTCTTCGGCTGCAAACTTTACCAAAACCTAAACAAAAAACATGTTAATACGTAACTCATGCGTATACGCACAAGTGTGACAGGGGCTTAATACTGTGACAACAGCGCTTTTTTCTTACTCGTACTTGTAGCATGTTGATCTTATCTTCCAATCATCTACTAAGATGTAGCAAAAGTAGTCATGATGTAGCAACCAATTCTATATCTATTACACCTTGTTAGAAGGGAAGGAAAGTGT
Source organism: Branchiostoma lanceolatum (assembly GCF_035083965.1). Taxonomy (NCBI): domain Eukaryota; kingdom Metazoa; phylum Chordata; class Leptocardii; order Amphioxiformes; family Branchiostomatidae; genus Branchiostoma; species Branchiostoma lanceolatum. The sequence goes on along the minus strand of NC_089731.1, from coordinate 7,726,286 downwards.
ATAGCAAAGTCAACAACATTATAACCATCTGATTACATCAGATGAACCGCAAAACAAAACCTTCTCCCTGTAAGAATTGTTTATGTGATGCGCCTGATCATTCTGACGTCAGCATTCCAACAAAATACCGCAAAATGAGTTTGAGATTGTGGTTGTTTTAACAAATCAGAAAGACCACGTCGCTAATGAAATGCCTTTTCATCAAAACCGCCGAAATCCTTTTCATTACTGCCTAAGATACGGTAGATCTAGATAAGACTATTCCGTGAATAAAAGTCCCATCGGTTGAAATGGTGAGCTGATAAGTATGAGATACATATCTGAGCATAGATAACGTATCTGGGTACAGATAACGTATGTATAGATAACGTATCTGGATACAGATAAGCTATTTGGTTACAGATATGTGTATGGATCTACAAGAAGTCTTATTTCTTGTCACAAGACAGTCACATTTTTGTACGACATATCCACGATAGGTCAAAGAATGCTCTGAACTTGCATCAGTCGCTAACCTGTGTCGTACGACTCAGGCGACAAGGACCAGACACTCATAACTAACACAGGTGGTTGTGGCAATTATGTTCTCCTCTTGCCTCCAAGCACATCACTAAAAGGATTGATAAATCACTCAAGACTCCGTCGTCTTTTTACGTCCTCGGCATGCACCAACACCTGTAGACTAAGAACGCCACAAGATGGCTCAAACTATGTATTTACTCGATGGACTTGCAGTATACGGACTACCTAAGCTAGACTGCATTCAAAATCCATGCCTATTTGTGTGTTTTAGATATCAGATAACGAAATACATCAGGTACCAGTGTCATCTGCCACACCTAGGTATATGAGGCTAACCCCACAACCATCTATTTAGCAACCGTTCCTCCATCTAGTGGCGCAATGAATCAAACTCACCAGACACTAGATGCCCTTAATTAGTCTTCTCTATTGTTCTCTACTCATCAAGTCGTGTGGGACGACATCCCACCAGAAGACAGTGGCGCCAAAGGTTTTGTCTTATCTCTTCTCGTGTTTTCTTTCATTGTTCAGAACATTCTGCTGTCTATATGACCGCGGTCGTTACCTTTTAGCCTCTGTATGACCCCCTACAGTTGAGTTGTCTTTTTGTTAAAAGGTAGAAGAATACTATGAAAAGTTGTTATTAGTTTTAGGAGTTTGTATTTTTCTCAAAATGAACAATAAAGGTCGAACTTTTGATGCTGTTTTATGTATACAGCAAAACTATTCAACTTTACAAGATCTATCCATTTTGAGTAACTTTCGTATTGTGTATCTTTATTTATTAGAATCTAATCATCCGGATGTCTAACCTTCATCGACGTGCTACACCAACTCTTCGGAAATTGTACTGCTCTGAAGTTGCTGTTTTGTTACAACTGTGCATTGATATACTGATGTCCTGTTTCAGATATCTGTAGTGTCTTAACATTTCTCTTCTGAATAAACGTTTCTTCAATCCAGATCAATATTTGAATCTTAAATTACAATAACATATTAGATACAAAATAAACGCATTAGAACACTATATTCTCAGTGATTCGTAAAATGACACTTCGCTCTCAACCTGAGAAAAGATCACTTCAAGCCACATCAAAGGTAAACAAGGCGCCCTCTTTACTATTCATTAAGTCACAAACGGTCTGTATCGTGTAACTGATACTGGTGTCAATCCTTTTATTGACACTATAGATGGACAGTTGTTCAGCAAAATCGTCAACAGTGAACCTTTGTGAGCCGGGGTCGCTGACATATGTTGTGCTCTATTAGTCACGGGTGAGTGAAATCCTTCCATGTATTGGCTTGTAGCCGAAGTATGACAGAATCATGTGAGAAGTAAACTAAGGTGACATTTAAGTGGGATCGCTTGTTCATGTCTTCACCATTATGATTCATATTTGATTGAATGATATGTTCGTTGGAGATGAGCTAGCTTTCCAGAAATGTTTCCGAAATAACGGAGGGGGCCACTAAAATAGATTTTAATATTCCTTTACGCACAGAGCTAGATTAGAGTCAACGACAGAGTAGGTAAACCCCTGGCATGGCCTGGTGCAAATTAAGCTTGGTTTGAAAGTGGAATGATCTCATTGGTTGAGCAGTCCTTTGCTGGTCAACAGCATGATGAACTTGTAATTTATTTCGTTTATAAATGCTCTTTCTTTGCAAGGTAAATCACGTTCCCTCACACACAAGTACATGTCGTGCATTTTAGCAGTTCCTATTCGAGGCCCTGTATGTAAAAGTGACACATTAATATTCTCCATAACTGTTTTTGATTCTATACAGGTACTTGAAGTTACTTAAGTGACTTAGACCATCAGATTATCGAACCATCCCAATCTTAGACGGCGTATATGAGAGTCAGGAGTTGCCAACGCCTGACCTTTTAAAACTAGTGTTCTTTAAATCTTAGCTTTGTTCTAATTGAGTGCACGGCTTTTCTTTTATCGTATCATAAGCGTCATGGCTCAGCATACGCTTAGGAAACTACGCATTTACCCATTAGCTCCACAAAGACGCGTGTGTTGGACACCGTCAGGTAATAGACAGGTATGTCATTAAGTCCATTCCCAGGTTATTAAGGACAACATTACCATACAGCTGTGTGTGTTGGCATGTGTGTGTGCGGAGCGTGGGAACGGCCCGCCTCGAGATGTTGTCAGCTCACTCGACTGGAGTCTCCGCCTGGGGGCAGTCGTTAACTCACCTGTTAACTAGCGGGGTCACTCGTGAAGGATTGGTAATGATGAGAACATGGAGTGGGAGGGGGGCTTCGTTAACTCACCTGTTAACTAGCGGGGTCACTTGAGAAGGATTGGTAACGATGGGAACATGGAGTGGGAGGGGGGCTTCGTTCACTCACCTGTTAACTAGCGGGGTCACTCGGGAAGGATTGGTAATAATAGATACATGGGGTGGGAGGGGGGTAGCCTCCACCAGTCTCTGCGGGTCGCTGGGAAAATAGTAGAAATTGGCCAAATAGAGTCAATTGTATGAAGGGAGTAGGCTACGGAGAGAGGGTCAAATATGCAGCGCATGGAAATTTTATCCTCCGTGGCCAAAGTCCCCCGGCAAATGTTATCTCCCTAGCCGACGCTGTTAGTCTGGTAGAGACTAGGAGGGGGGCGTCGTTGACTCACCTGTTAATTAGCGAGGTCACTTGGGAATTAAGGGCAGGCAACGATTGGCTGAGAGGAGGGCATCGTGAATACGTAGGGACTAGGAAAGAGATGTTGCTTGTAAAAGTTCCATTCGTAACCATGCACAACAACACCTGTTAACTAGCGGGGTCACTTGGGAAGGATAGGCAATGACGGGTACGTGGAATGGGGTGGGGTGGATGAGTTGCAGGTAATAGATCTACCAAAAACAACTTACAAGTGACCGCGACCAACAACAAATAATCGGCGTGACCAATGAGATTTAAGAGATGACAGGGACGGGGTGCATCCCGCTAAGTTAATAGTTTCATCGGCTTCTCTAACTGCTCACCCGTCAAATCCAAACACACCCCTCTAGCAGATGCCATACGGTCCACAAGTCGGTGTTAGGACAACTTCATTCAGCCAAATTCACCATCGATGTTGTTGCTGTTGCGAATAGAGTTTTTACAAAGTGACCATGTCTTTGAAAGTTCCGTTAAGTGTTACCTTTACTGACACAACAAAAATACAGATAAAATTCTAAAATAAAGATTATTCAGAGTTCTTGTTCTTCAAATGGTAGGTATTTGGAAATGCAAAACTCTATGTACACGAATACACAGAAAGGAATGAAACAATTATAGCCTAGAAGGCATATGAGTAAAATAATTTATGTCATGATCAGAACTACAACCATAGAATGAGTTTTTACTATCGCCACTGGAGGGAAATACTATATATGTTTCACATGATGATCAAGCTACGGATGTATATATGATCTTTGAACAGCCTGCTGTACGTCCAACTGAGGCCATATGGTAAAGTTTTGATTCTCCTGTGACTTCTAACCGTTGTCTTGGTGGCAGAATAATAGATTACTGGTACCGCTTGTTAACCTCTCACTGTGAACACAGTCTGACTGTAAAAATGATCATAATCTCCTCCATTCGCCAGGCGAATTTTGCATCTCATGATGGGAAACTGTTGATGTCATCTGTGAAAGAGACCGTTTCTCTTTTTCTTCTGGAAAAATACTCATTCTGTTCGTTAATTTGTCTTTTCTGTGAAACGATGGATTGATAACTTGTCAGGTCAGCCTGATCTGAATAGTGTGATAGTCACTAATACACATGAATCAGCGAAATAACCATCATGGTGACGTGATCTCCCATAATACAGTAGGTTCTGATTTGCAAACATCACGAGCAACATCCTGCATTGTATGACGCCGACCGAATCCCTAGCCTCCTTTGCAGACGTCTTGGAGCGCCGGCGTTGTATTTTTCGGGCGCAATACTCCCTCTGCCAGCATTAGAGAACCTTGGCCCATGTTGAAAGTCGCGAATCAGTGCTCCCACCAATGATAAACGCCGGCGCTCCCAGAAATCTGCGAAGGAGGCTACCTAATCCCCAACACGCTCCGCCTGTCCGCCCTGTGACCACACCGTGAGAAAAGTAAACCCCGCCACACGACCAAACAGTAGCGTGCCACGCGCGTCCGCGTCGTGTTGATGATAAACCACGGCATACCAATCACAGACCCAGATTTATATTACCTTTCTACTGATAAGGGTTAAAACAACCTGCTGTGTTCTTATCATATCTACCGCACATATTTGCTGACCATCGGACTGTGTTAGCTTTTCCCACGGCATACATCAGGACCAGAGTCCAAACGCCAACAGATCAGAGATAATGAGACCCGGTAGAAACAAGAATGCTTTATCGGTATATCATATGCATCATGTCTACTAAATGAGAAAATGAACTTTTATGTATAAAATGGCTCTACTAAATGAGAAAATGAACTTTTATGTACAAAATGGCCTTGATGCACACATCTACGAACTAAGGTTAATCTATTTTGAAAAGATGCGAGACTAATGATTGTTTTGTTTCTATGGACTTCAAGGGAAGACTTTTGACCTGCAAAAATGGAGGGCACGTTTGATCATGACGTCACGGTTACCTGGGTGACGCGACTGCATGTCTACGAAGCGCTTTCATGGGAGCGCATCAGAATGTCGTTTTAGAATATCTTTAAATTTGATGGTCAGTCTTCATAGTGTTCTCAATTTTTGTGTGTTAGTAAATCTCAAAATGACTTTTCCCAGCCAACACAAACGGGCATAGTTGTGGTTTAGACACGATGTCTCGTGTTTAGTGTCATATTCTGATTTTTTGCATATATTTTTTGGGGCAGTCTAGCCACCAGTCCACTCCTATAAGTATAACATATAGAAGAACTCAGAGTTAAACATCGAAATCAGCGAGTTTCACATCCAAGCAGATCCTGAGAAAGAAAATCATAACAATTCAATGGCTTAGTATCATCAGAAAAACATGGCCGCGAGAAAAATTCCTTCAAGACCCCCTCCCCTCAAGATCTGCATGGACATCATCCTCTGGCGTGTGTGCGGTCTGACACGCAGTCGCGAGGCACGCGCTCTTGGCGCCGTTGGCTCGTGCCTGTTTTAAAAAAAAACAGTCGAAACTCACAGTACATAAAAACACTGTAACTTTGTAAACACTCCAGGTGCTCACAACAAAGACACAGGTGTTCACACCAAAGAGACGCACAGACGTCAGTTGAGGTCGTGAACCATGAATGGCAGGTGTGCAACCTTAAGGGCACGTCAATCACATGGTTCTTTCCAAACGTCATGACGTAGCTAGCAAAACTGGTTCTCTTGTTTGCGGCAAATGATTCGGAAAGTAGACACATCTTTATTGACTTGTCATGTTGTGGTGCGTCCATTATGTTTGTGTTTTGGTACAATAGTAAAGCTATTTAAATTTCCCACGCGGAAAGGAATATTTTTCATTGTCAAACACTACGGTAACTTATCTATCAATTGAGGTTGCGGATTTTGACGAATAAACTGATTTTACTTTGCAGTTGTCTGTTGTTAGATATATTTTAACTAGTCATAAGTCCTTTTATCACAACGTGTTTTATCCATCACACCAACCATTTCAAGAATTTGGATCCATGGCTTTTTTCAATTCATTTAGCTTAAACGCTCTAAACGTGTTAGATATTTCTTTGCCATTACGCATTACCAGAAACCCCAATTCAGTTTTGTGCTGCGCATATTTCTACAAATAAACCATTACTTTACCTTATTTCACTTAATACTTTAATTATTCGTAAGTCGATGTTACTGCGACGCTTCTCTATAAATCGAGAACTTGATACTACTACTACAGCTGTTTCTACCTGACAACAAGGCTAAAATTAGCGCATGGACGACTACTTCAGAAGAAGGGGTAAATGTTGATGTCAGGCACGAGTCGTCGTGCCTCCGTCCCCGCCCGGCGCGCGCCGAACACACGGACCTTGGAACGTCCCGATCGTGGGAAAAACCAACAAAACGTGAGACCAGCCCCCTTCCTATCGTCCAACCACTTCAACTAATCAATATCCGCCATAGTTTATCAGGTTATGAATACATGGTTATCAGTGTTCTGATTTATCATTTATCGCATCTGTTGGCCGTGTTATTGAAACAGGGCTAGATTTCAACATTCCAAACATATTTTCATGTTACGTGGTAGTCCTCTCTACTTTTCTAATGTCATCCGTCAAATAATGCTTAACATACAAAGCTACATGGCAACTAAACGTTTTGAGTTATACATTTATGTGTCCCTCTTCTAATTCCCCTTGGGCGGGAGTTCAGTGGACTTACGTATAGACTCATTGTATCTCTTAACATGGATGTGTTTCATTGTCTTAATATCGTATTTTCCATACTGTACAAGTGCCGTAAGTAACTTGAGTCCGCCGTCACTTTGTCTTGTCCCTTTTGTATGTGTCATGTTTTGTGAATTAAGGAAAAGCACTTCTTGAATAACATTCACAAGTAACGTCATAGTGGAAGCTGAATCGCTTCTCGTTTTTCCAGACATAAAACATATGTTTTGAAAGTTTTCGACGAAGTTTTACGACTTGCGTCAAAAAGGTGTTCTATCAAGCAAAAGAGTTTAAAACCACTTGAAACTGGAGATAAGGTGTGCAGGTGTGTTTCAATTTGGCAATATATTCAGTAGGTTGAAAACCCAAGTCTTAAAATATGTTTCAGTTGTTCAGGAAAGTCTTAAGATAGAGAGTAATTAAATTGAGGATATCATACTAGCTTACTGTCTGTGTGACCTCTATTATTCAAAGAAAATAAGTGGGCGCAAACCGACGCGCAGTCCAATGAGATACCCTGAAAAGTTTGAAACAAAAGCTTCTTTCTTACGTTTGCTGTCACGACAAAGGGATACGACAAGTATGATTATAGAGAAGGTGACATTTGTTATCACAACATGGGGATAGACATGACTGTGGGATGTAATCTTTGTCGAGGAATTTTGCAAAAATAATGCTACTTGAGTTCTTCCCCAAAAAGATGGCGTTCTATGTGATTGTATACTGTTTTCAGGCACAATTAGATGATAAACTATGGTCTTCACACCTTCCTTTGTCACATGAGAAGACAACAAGGTGTTGTGGACAGGTTTTCGTGAAAAATGAGCCCAATTATAGATACCGCGCCCGTACGGTTTGTCGCGAGGGTGCCATAAAACTGAGCGGTTGGCCCACCCTGAACAGGTGGGTGAGAATGGACTTTTGATGACCATACTTACGTTTCTCCACACCTGTCTTAATAAACAACAGAAAAGTTTCTGCTCTTTCAAAAAAGCACATTTTACGGAAGCTACGTGGCTAATAGAAAGCATGATGCAAGTTTCGATATATAAGGTCGCAATGTGCAGTTAGACAACAACTCTACTTCTCTGTCAGATATAAAAGAAGCCTGTACTGTACAGTATGGTACACGTAATGTCTGTAATTAGGATGTTCGGCGAGCACATATGTCAAAGTGTCGAAGTTGATTACTTCTTTTGTGTAGAATTTATTCAGATCTCTCCACAGGGTGTCATAAAAACGACTTATTTAACCTTTTGACCGAACAAGAAATGGGATACTTGGAAAACAAGAGCGATTATATATAGATTAACTTCCTTAAAATCTTTTGACTGCGCTCCTCTATTCAAATCCCGATTTGGGGACTATTTTCAAAGTGACTCAATAGTAGTGACTGCTGTACCATCAGACTGATTTACTAACTAAATTTAGAAACATCACAATTATTTTGTTCCGATTCTTGGCTGTTTTACAAACATGTTATTGTACATTAAAAAAAACGTAAATTCTCCGCAACTATTATACTAAACATATGAATATAGCAAATGTAATTTCAAAGTATCGTGAGAACGGTTTGCTGAACGTGATCAGATGAAATACGCAAGTGACCTGTTTTAAAACATGCAAAATATCATATGAAGTCCTCGGAAAGTGTGAAGGCACAGAGGAATTCTAACCAATAGTACACTCCATAATTAGCAACGGTGGCGTTTTTTCTACCTACTTCTTTAGAACTAATGCTGAAGCATATACGACCAAGAGAGAACCTCGCAGAAATGGCCGACACCAAATATGGCTATGCTCAGTTGCCGATATTTCACAGCGCTAGTTAGCTTTCTATTGGCTTGGACCATGCATGGGAACAAACTCTGAGGGAAACGGGCAGAATGAGAATCACAGGCATGTCGGACTCTGTGGTGAGGAACATTTGTGAGTCCGACCCACTAGAAGCTACACAAAGGAGGGTCAGGTGCACATAATGTGGGGCGTTCATAACTTCTCCACAATAGGGAAGGGTAGAATCAAAGCACCAACAACACAGACTTGATTAGAAACCACTACACAAAGGGCAGGGAACCACAGAGCTGGGTTAGTCTGAGGGCAGAAGGTGCTGTGTTTGGAAGCAGAGGTCAAATATTTCACAAAGGAGTTTACTTAACCTCAGATTCAATTGGACTGGAGACCTGACTGTGGAGCGTGAGTTCTGGGGTTTGGCCACGCGAACTGTTGGAGAGCGGACAAAACGGCGGCACGGGGACAAAACATACAGGGAAATGTAAATCTCCGTTGCATAAGAATGAAGGAATCTACGATAAGTTATTTTCCTTACTTGTCCTTATCACTAATGTATATCAATTGATGTTTTAAGAAACAAACATACCCTGTACTGTACAGCATTATTGTGAAAAACATTCATCTTATTTCAATACCGAATTATTATTCTTCAATCAATAATTTACCTTGTTTTGTTGCAAGTACAGATAAAGATACAGAAGCAAAAGCTATAATCAGATGGCCGTGTATAAGGAAATAGATCAGTATCAATGACATGATATGGAGTGGGAAGAGGCCAGAATCGGTCCTGAATGAAATCTGACACCGGAACATCTTGAATTAAACCTTTTCTTCCACAGACAAGTAGTTTTGAAACCCTTTATGTTCCTGTCGGGACAAAACATGAACCCGGGAGAGGAAAGGGCATGGAGTGATGATTGCTACTCTAAGCATCAAAGCAGAAAAACATTAGATAACAATAAAACAGCTGCAACTAAACGTACCATAGGATTTGGACTTGTTTAGCATCCTGTAAAAGTGGACTTTTTGGACCATACGTATGCACAGCTATCAAATCGTAGCACAGCGTCATCTAGTGACTGCATCTGAATTGCAGCTACCTCCCTGCTCATCAATAAGGGCGATGTTCTACTCACCGAATACCCTTTTATAAAGCATCTCTATTCTCCAATTGATGAGTTAAGTAAGCGGTGACGCCATGATATAACATTGTGCTTATCTAGCAACATGTATTTATATACTGTAAATGCAGAAATGCCCACGGTGGTTTTATGTTCGCGGTTTTAGCGGCGACCATTTTACCGCGAACTTAAAGCCACCGCAAACATTTTTGTCCAATACTGTAGCAGTGTGTAACTATGGCGCTGCCGCGAACGTAAAACCACCGCGAGCACTCCATTTTCGCCTTAGCGCGAAATAAAAACCACGCAAACTTAGATGTATTTACAGTATATACCGCCCAAGTATCGACGTAGGTGAGTCAACAGTATCACAGCGCCACCTAGCAACGTGTCTTGAAATGCAGCTATTGTGAGCTGCACCAGTTGACACTATTGGTAATGATTACGGTAACATGAAAACCTCAAAACATCTTTATTCTCCCATGTGCAGGTATAGGTTCATATCTTGGGCCAACTCAGAATACTTTCCCTGAACAAAGTCTTCCTTCGATAGCCATTTCTTAATTTTCTTTTAAATGACCAAGGTATTCCAAAACATGCAATGTGAAAAAAACACTTTAGAAGCTGGCCCATACATTTCAATAGTGCTACTTGGCTAGCCTAACAACGCTCACTATCTACAGCTCCTCGTGTACGGGCGTGGCGCAGGTGTCTCCCGCCCAGCCGGTGTAACAGCGGCACGAGACGCCCTCCCTCCCCGGCTGGAGTTCTATCTGCTGAAAATACTCCAACACCTCGTCATTCGGCCCGGCCTTCTCCTGGATGGAAGAGAGAACGATCATAATCAGTACTGTTTATCTACATCGATATCCCATTATAAGTACTTTCATCACGGTTTAAGCCTAAAATGTTACATCTTATTACATACACCTAATAAGGCATCTCACGAGTGCGCGTGTGCGAATGATGCATTGTGGTCTATGTCAAAGTTCAAGATCCATACACTCAGTAAGAAAATCCCATTTATCTAGACGTTTTGCAACACGATGTATTGCATCACTCGTGAGATGGCTTACTATGTATATGTGATATGATGTAACATTTTTGTTTTGTCTAAGGCTACACCAAGTAATTTTTATGGATGACGTCCTTTAGAGACCCTAAATCTAATGCGAGAGCGCGAAAAAAAAACAAGAAGGGCCGAAAAAAACAAGACGCCTAGATTTGAAATATAATAGTCGACGACACATGTTAGGGCACAAATTGAATGAGATAACACGGTGTAACAACTAAGAATTCTTTAATTCATCATGAAAACAGCAATAATTTGAATAAATCAGTTGAAGTTGAACAGCAGCTGTTGTCATTTCCATATCCCATTGAATTTGCAGGCCTGCAGAAACATATCAAAAAGGAACTCTTTGGTCATAGTGTAAGGAAGCGGGATTTTTTTTTCTGGGAACAGACCAAAATCAATGCGCGCGCGGACGTCATCCATAAAAATTACTTGGTGTAGCCTAATGTCCGCCTACCCCCTTGTTCCAACCGCAAATTTGAAACAACAGCGAACACTCCATTTCTACCTACCGCGAAATGAAATCCCCGCGAACACTCCATTTTCTCCCTGACGCAAAATCAAATCCCCGCTAACATTTCCAAATTTACAGTACCTCCTCGTCCTCTGCTTGGAAGAACGGAGCGTCCTCTTCTTCATCCAGCGCAGCAAGCTCTTCCGGGGTCAGCTGGGTTATATCCGGGAAGTCCTCCACCTGCAGGGCCTGAGCCTGCTCCAGCCCGCCCGCGCCCTGCATCATCTCGTGACTGATGGCCGTCTCGTAATTAGTCACACATCTGGAACAGGGTAACGTTAGAATATCATTTCGAATCCTTATTTCAGGCACTAAACCTAAAAAATATTTACATTACCAAGGCAACTATATACGTAAAAACAGACTATAAGATATAGTACATTCCGTGTGTGTGTGTGGGTGTCACGGTGCGCGCGCGTGTGTTTGTGTGTGTCAAGTTGTGTACTTGTGTATGTGTATGCGTGTGTGTGTGCGTGTGTGTATGTGTGTGTGTGTATGTGTGTGTGTGTGTGCGCGCGCGCGCGTGTGAGTGTGTGTGTGTTTGTTTGTACGCATTTATGCACATATTAGTTCCCAATAGCAATAATTTAATAACCACGACGCATTACACAAGTACCGTACCTGCCGTGCCCGCTGCACTCCCTCTCCCCACACTCCGCAGCTGTAGCCGTTATCTTCCTGGCGTACGGACCGAACACAGTCCGGACATACTCCTCCAGTTTCAGACACTTCTCCTTCAGAGGAGAAAAATGTAAAAGTGTCCAAATTACGTACGTTCTTTACATTAATCTTCAAACAAATTCTATATACGCAAGTCAAACCTGTCCATAGTGGCACATAACTTTCTGTGCAGTGTTAGTGTTTCGACTGTGCTCCTCTATTAAAATCCATCAAAATCCCGATTTTGGAATTAATGTGACTAATAATCAGAAAACTTAAAGAATATGGTCACTTTAGACTAGACAGTTGGTCACTACAAACTTATGATCAAGTTCAGAATATTTATGATATGACAAGTGAAGTTGTAAGAAGACTTATTATATGACAAGTGAAGTTGTAAGAAGACTTATGATATGACAAGTGAAGATGTAAGAAGACTTATGATATGACAAGTGAAGTTGTGAGATGACTTATATCATTACCTTACTGTTGACGTCAAAGGAAGCCCCCCAGATGACGACTCCGGCCGAACCCAAGCCTGCGATCTCACCGATAGAATGAACCAAGTCAGCCTGCGATGAAGAAAGGTATTCAGATATCATGTTGTCAAGCTACTCAATTACAGTATTGTCAAGTACAGTAAGGGCATCATTACTAATAATAATCACTTTATACATTTAAACAGTAACTACGTTTACAGTAACTACTATGGTGGGGTAACGTTACCTTACGTTTGCTACGAAAATGGCAGTATTGGACGGTTAAGCCTCGGTTACACATAGACGAACATGGCTCCCGACCACTAGCCAACCAAGGTCGGCGGTAGGTTGGGAGCAGTCTGACCAGTTTTAGATTAAGAGTCAAATTTCACTTCAAACACAGCCTGACCACTAAAGACTTACTCCCAACCACCAATCAACCGATAGCCAACGCATTTCCGACCTCTTGTCCACAGCCGAATGTTGGGGGAAGACTTGGAGGCCATGTTCGGTCATGTGTAACCGGGGCTTTGCACTTATTGTTTTGTGAAGTGAGTAGAAGGACAAGGTAACCACCAACTTATGTCTTAAGTTGAAAGCAGACGTTTTCTCACCTGAGTGATATATTCTATTTCTTCTCGGTACCTGAAGAAAATATAAGAACAAGAAATTAAATCATATTAATACAATTCACTACGACTAAGTTTCTCTATTAATAAAACTACCAAAAAATTGCAGAATCAAAGATTTGACAGATAGTTGCATTGGATATATACGTCATAGACGTTCAGTCCTATTCTCCTCTCACTCACTCACTCACTCACTCACTCACTCACTCACTCACTCACTCACTCACTCACTCACTCACTCACTCATTCACTCACTCACTCACCTACCTGAGCCACATGTATGGATATATCGGTATGTCCTGCCCCTGCCTGGACTCCATGACTCGGAAGGCCTCGGTGACTCGGCCCCGGACGAACTGCTCGGTGTTGACCATGTTCTTGAACATGTAGGTGACGTAGACGGACGGGTACAGTCCTGTACTGCCCTCCCACATCCACGCTAGTCTGTCGTTCTGGTCCTTAATTTTCTAGAACACAGGAGAAGTTTCAGACTTTAGATTCTTTTTGTTTTCATAACAGATGTATCAGCACTTTGCAAATATATTGAACGTAACAAACCAAAGTGTCTTGCATCAGTTGAGGGGAAAAGAACTTTTCGTAGTCTTACCTATACAAAAACAACATTGAGAACGCTTTTGCGGTGATATGAATGACATTGGCTTATTCAAAGCCCGTAGTGTTAGTTTCAATCGATATACAACAAAGTGACAACATTTATCTACATCAATGAAATGTGACGAAGTGTTTCTCAGCTCAACATTTTAAATGATACAGAGACATTTAAATAAAGTTAACTTTAAGCTTTATTTTCAACTTGTAGACAAACGTAAAGTGAAATTTCACACGTCGTTCGATATGCCTTTCTGTAAACACCATGGTACCTTTGTGAAAGTTATATATTTCTGTGATAAATGAACATAGATAATATGTATACCTTTCATATCTTGCGGTGATATATGAATATACAGAGTAAGTATACGTTTCATATCTTCGTTTCAAAATGCATCACATTCTCAGTGTTTTTCCAGATTTTGAGTTGTCGAAAACAACTGAAGTGAACCTACTTGCGGACAGCAGTACGTTTTCCCCTTCCTGCTCCGGATACTCCCCGGACTGTTGTAGCTGTCCGGGAACAGATAGAACCCCCAGAACCCTCCTGGCCGCAGGCTCTTCGCCAAGGTCAATGTCTCCTCCATCAGGGCTCTAGCGGCGGTCTCGTACTCTTCCTTGGCCTTGGCTTTCACCTCTTTCTTAGAAAGATCAGGATGTCTTGACTTGACGAGCTCCTCGGACTGTTTTCTGTAGATGTCCTGTGTTATTTGAAAAGAACAAGTTTACCGCGGACTAAGTAGGTAGGCAGGTAGTTTACCAGTGATGCGTTAATGATATTCTACAAAAGGTATATGTCAAATGAACCCAACTTATCATAAGGACCGTTTCAAGGGCCTATACAGATAAAGCCATTTCCTCTATATGGCAAACATGCAATCATAGTAAAAAGGAAATTTTGCCACAGCCCTGTATACTCGAGGGGTGAGAGTGGAGGGGACTGTGGCAAATTTTATTGAGAGCATGTTGGACCTTGAGTCTACCCAGGCCTCGAGATCGTCAGAACTCGGTTGCCATGGAAAGAGTCTGGCATCCAGCCTATTCAGTGTCTATTTCTCGACCTTTTTGCCAAAGTTTCTCTCAAACAGCGGTCTCCACGACTCCCAGTCGATGACAGCCAACCCTTGGTAGTCGGCATCAGGCGTGAGACGGGCGATGTCGTCTGCGACTTTCTCTTTGTGTTCGGCCAAATCTACGGTCTGTGTAACAAAACAAATAGACGGAGAGGAAAATGTTACATAGCACCCAAGGATTCGACTGAAACGACCAAACGATCTGTTTTAAACAAATCTTACTATCCCTTTTTGGGTCAATTTTTTTTAATTTTGTCATGGGCTTCCTCTGCATTATGAAATGTTTTGATAGTTGAGACCAATTAACAAGTACACCACAATTCAAGGTATAAAAGTAGTGTTCTAAATAGCGCCCTTGAATGACTAACAAACTTCACTCTAAAGACCATATCGTCATTTTGCCTTCATTTTAAGACTGATGGGATGTCTTTTCCCTATTCAAATACGTTCGGAATATCTTCATTCTGCGCTATTCTGTGTGATTGAATACCATATACATGCTTAAACGAACGGATTGAGTATGACCTTTTGTGTCAAGGTCATCGGTAGAAAGTATTCTCACCTGTGGCAGGCCGCCATGGATCGCCTGTTCTAGATGATACTCATGATAAGCCGGGCACATTCCCAGTTTCTTCTCGTAGAACAGAGATATGTACGGCCCCATGAAGGCCTCTCCCGGGTTAACCACGATGTCGTATTGTCCCAGGTTGAGATCAACTCTAGAAGAATCATTTAGAAAGGCCTTTTAACGTTAAGACTTTCAACGGTTGGCTGAACAAAGGTTATAGGGCGTCTACTTACATAGTTGTAGATGAAACGTCTGCTCAAAAACAATTTACCACTACCATTCCAGTGCGGCGTAGGCATTAAATGAAGGACAACATATAAGAGAAAAACGTCAAAACTGTTGATTCGTAAGCTACAATGTAATTGTGTGATTTGAACTTACCCAAATTTTGTTTTGCATGTCCTGCTTGGTACGTTCCAGACGACATTGAAGGGTCTTTCCGGAAGAGATGGCCCCGCGAGGCACAATGTTGACAGGCTCACCGTCAATAGTGCAAGGGTTGCGGGGCTGGAGGCTATTGTATATGCCAACATGTTTGTGTAAGGAAGAGAAACACACAGCCGAATACCATGCAGTAGTAGCCTACTTGCACTACTGGTCCGCCCACTTTTTTTTATCCACCTCAGCGAGCTCCAAGTGAATACCTGCAGTTTACATGCATTTCAGTAGATGTCGCTTCTATGGCATCTCTGTACATGTCGGTAAGGCTACCTACGAGGTGTTCTATGGCAGCCGCCTGTCTGGATTTGTTACAGGACAACAGCTAACACTGGACAATGAGCAGTTATATTTAAGTGGCACAAGGAATCAACCATTATCTCAAGGTTCGGTTTAAAGTTGATCTTGCATACTGTACTTACAAAATGTAAAAAAAAATCTTGACAAGTCTATGGTGGTTTTATTGTCTTTCCATTCTATCATCGCTGCCCTACAGAATTATTTCAAATGTCACCTGAAATACTGAAGAATATTCCTTTCTCCTCCTACCTATAATTCAAATTTCTGCAACAAGAAGTGACTTTACAGTAATTGTGGCATTTCCAGAGACTCAATCTTTGATTA
Source organism: Branchiostoma lanceolatum (assembly GCF_035083965.1). Lineage (NCBI taxonomy): Eukaryota > Metazoa > Chordata > Leptocardii > Amphioxiformes > Branchiostomatidae > Branchiostoma > Branchiostoma lanceolatum. The sequence goes on along the minus strand of NC_089731.1, from coordinate 7,709,838 downwards.
AAAGACTACAAAATGTATAACTGTTATATACTGTTTCTCCATGGCAGAAGTTCTTACTGTGTTCTTGAGCACTTAATGCTAACAACTACGCCACTAGAGAGCTGATCCTTACTAAATGCACAGTGTTTGCATCTTAAGTCAAAGAACCTGTTGTGCATTAGAAGTTACATTTACGATATTTGAAAACGTTACATGTGCTTTCGATGAGTATCATAACACATAACCCTCTCGTACATTGAAAATTGAAATAGGTCTTGCAGTTAATCTTGAATTTTTGTTTTTGATGAAAAGTTTACACTAGATAAGAATGTTTCAATAAAGACCTAATAGGATACTCAGCCATATGCACATGAATATGTAATGGCATTATATAACTATCACAACTAACTACAAGATAGCCATGGTTTACTGCTTGTATATTGTTTGAAAATATGCCATCGCTATTGTCAATGGAAATTGTACTCTGTGTATACTTTTAATGATTACATACAATAATCATTAATATTTCTTGATTGCACTTTTCCTACGTTTTGAACATCGGTCTTTTATTTATTATAGTGTTACATGTTTGCTCCAATGTAATTATCTCATAATCAGAGTCTACTCCCTGCTGCCCATGCTGTAAGACTGGTGCCCTGCGTAGCCATCGTCTGCAGCAGACTGCTGGGTACCCAGTGTGCACTGCGCGGATGGAGGGCTCGGTACTTCTCCAGACATCGCAGAAGGATCCCCAGACCCACAACCTTGTCAGCATAGTACATCGGCCCTCCTGTAACCATAGTGTGTTTGATTATCTCCATGGAAAATTGAGATATTTTTAGGTGTGTCTGTCTGTCTGTCTGTCTGTCTATCTATCTATCTATCTATCTATCTATCTATCTATCTATCTATCTATCTATCTATCTATCTATCTCTCTATCTATCTATCTATCTATCTATCAATCTATCTATCTATCTATCTATCTATCTATCTATCTATCTATCTATCTATCTATCTATCTATCTATCTATCTATCTATCTATCTATCTATCTCTCTATCTCTCTCTCTATCTATCTATCTATCTATCTATCTATCTATCTATCTATCTATCTATCTATCTATCTATCTATCTGTCTGTTTGTCTGTCTGTCTGCCTGGGTGCATATGTGTGTGTGTGTCTGTGTTTCCGGACTTATGGATATAAATAGCATTACAGTCCATGCATCTTGTATTACGTGTAGATATGGAGACTACAAATATCCTGATAGACAAACAGAACCGTTCTAACTTCACATGCAGAAGATATTTACCAAGCAGAGGTTTCGATCGGGGGGAAAGTGGTGGCCGTAATTTGTGTGTGGTCAAAAGTGGCCAATTCCACAATGGAGGGCGGTGGTAAAAATTGCGGTCAATACTATTCCCCTCCGATCGAAACTTCTTCTTCGAGACGACGTCAGCAGTTTTACCGGTATGTCTTGGCCATCCAAAGCCGAGTAGAAAGATGACATCTATGTCCTGTGGTCCAGCGGCTAGTCCTTCCTCCAGGATGCGGAAACCTTCATTGATGAGGGGATACAGACACCGCTCTACAATCTCCTGTAACAGACAACATGGATATTAAGTCTCTAATGTAGTGTTTATGGCATACTGCTTCAGATGGACTGGATCAACGAGAATGGATCAGAAAGCTCAGAAGGTTGTTTTTGGCATGACACTGCTTAGTGTAAAATGTAAACTTTGAAAAAAAAATCCAATAATGTTTTCGTGTAGTAATCTTAAAGTGCTTATGACATCATAATTATAGTATTATTCAACAAATATGCATGTCCGACCTGTGATGATATGTTTCTCCTCTGGAGGCCGTTATCCTGACGGTGCTTGAGGATGAGCCGATGTACCACAGCATCAGGAAGAGCTGCACGGCTGCCTGACTCGTACCTGTCACACAGCAGAAGGTCAATGACTAGGACAGGAATCGTACTGAACGTTGTGTTAAGGGCGAGCTGGTGATTATGAATGGCTTTTTTTCAGTTGTTGAGCATTAAGGAAAGACTTTTTCAGTAATTGAATGCCAAGGAATACCTTTTTGGCAGTCCTGTGCAATCCAGCGAAGCCTCCAATGTCAATGATCAATGTGACCTGAGTAACATTTCACAACCAATTCTTTATATTAATCATGACCATAGCGTTAAGAACTGTTACTCTTAGACAGACAGAGAGAGAGAGACTCAGACTGGTAGAGAAATTAGGTAACACACCTGTACCACCCCGCCCCCGTCTTCTGTCCGAAGCGCCCCTGCATGCACAGCATGTCAGCCAGCGGACAGTACCGGTTTCCTTGGCGATAGAGCAGAGGTGTGTTAGGGGGCGGACCCTGCTCGGTGGTCAGACCCGCCTGTATCCGCCTCCTCCAGTGAACGTCTCCCCCTGCCAGGTCGCTGACGCGGAACGGGCCCATCGCGAAGCCAAACTCCTCTAATGCCTGGGCAAAAAAATGAGAAGCAAAATGTTTATCTGAGTTGGTAAAATGCATTATGAAGAATTAACAAAGCTGCACGAGGGCGTCCATATCGACTTCGAACGACCTTTGACCAGTTGCTGACGTCACGCTAATAGAAAAGGAGATAGATTGACGCTACCCACCTATTCACTGAAATATGTGAGAATGATTTTAACGTTTTAATGAATCCTGACCTTGTCTACGTCCTGTGGTTCCGCCCCCTCCTCCAGGAGAAACATGGCCTCGGTGAAGTTCAGACCCTTCATCCTGTTCCCCACAAACCCGGGACAGTTCCCCACCAGCACCCCCACCTTCCCAATGGTAGCGCCCAGCTGCATGGCCGTGGCGATGGTCTCTGGTGACGTGTGTCTCCCATAGATGTTCTCCAGCAGGCGCATCACGTGAGCAGGGGAGAAAAAATGAGTCCCGATCACCTGCAACACAAGAGTCGGGTTGCACTTATTTGGTGGCATTCCAACAGGAAATAGAAGATCTCATACTTCCGTGAAGTATTTAGACTTTTTCGTCCCATTTCAAATGTTTTATTGTAGTTCAGATTTCAGAAGCTTTTGTTTCGATTAACATTGCATGTGTCCATCCTGTAATGTTAACAATGATAAGAACACAAGAAGGCCACAAGATTTTTTATATTGTTTAACTTTACCTCAATGATAGTTTCTATCTATAAGACCAGGCTGCCATGGTACATTACTTTGTCTGGACGCTGTGTGGCCGACGCAATCTTGTCTATGTCCAGTCCAGACGTGTTGGTAGCCAGGATGGCCTGAGGCTTGGTGACTGAATCTAGCTGCTGAAAGACCTTCCTCTTCAGGGCGAGGTCCTCAAACACGGCCTCGATGACCAGGTCAACCTCTCCCAGCTGGCGGTAGTCCGTGGTCGCTCTCAGCTGCATGGCCTGATGGGATAGCTGTTTGCTGTGTGACCTACCACCAAGGCTGCGCTGTATCAGAGTGACAGCTGTAGGCAGAAGTTTCAAACATAACTAAAAACAAACTAGAGTTATGTTGACGTTCTTTGGTGGAATGTGACTATCTGTTGCTGTACAAGAAATCACTATCAATGTCCCGCTAAAATGATATGGTAAATAGTACAATTATAGTAAACCTTACACACAATATGCCTTTAATACCAACAAGTCATAGAGTATCAATGATAACCTGGAATAACACATAAGAGGGATATGATTTTTGGCCTGAAGCTACGTAGGTACTTCAATTGTCAATTGAAGTCAATTGTAGAGAACTAACCTTTGTCCAGTTGCGTTTTGTTGGCCTCAATCAGAACAACCTTCAGGCCTGCCTGAAGTAGACAGATGGTGATGCCAACACCCATGGTACCTGCACCCAGCACCCCCACACTGGAACATACCATAAACACAGTGTCACACGCACCCATGGTACTGTACCTGCACCCAGTGCCCCTACATTGGAACACACCATGTCAAATCGACAAGGAGTTCCAGTAGAGACTTATTTATCTCATTTTATGAAGTTCTTTCTTTCTTTCTTCCTTCCTTCCTTATTAAATTCCTTTCTTTCAGTCTTTTTTCTTTCATTCACGCATTCTTGCTTAAATGTCTTTGTTCCTGCTTGTCAATCCTTATGTTAGGTAATACAGTATGTACCAGATACCTGTTGATGACCAGTGGCTCAGCAGTCCTGTAGTTGACGGTCTTGTTTCCGGGAAGGTGCCAGCGTTTGACGGTCCGTTCTGCGAGGAACGCGTACCTCAGCGCGCCGGCCTGCCACGATGTCCACAAGTACTGTCCCAGCTCAGCCTCGCGCTTCATTCCCGTCTCAAAAGGTAGAAGGGAAGCCTGGAAAATCAGATTCTTAGTTAAGATCAACATATTATACATTATTCATTTGTCTTTATCATTCACATTTCTTGCTTGGTGTGTGCGTACCAAAAAATGGGAAACCTAAGTGAAATTAACAACATTTGATATATTTTCTGGTCTATTTCAAGTTAACATGAACACCAGGCCTGTTGATTTAAAAAACAAATAACATTAACCTGAATCGCCTGCAGACACGTTAGAGGAGCGATGGCTCCACGGGACCGGCGCACAAGCCTCTTCCTGGCGGCGTCTAACACGTCCTCTGCCGTGTCCGCACCGGGGACCGCCCTGCTGCCGACCCGTCTGTCCGCAAGCGCCTGGACCTCCACTGACTTGGCGAAGCCAACAGCCTCCGACAGTAGATCGCCCGAGACTACTTTATCCAACAGGCCGGCGGCAAGGGCCTTGAAAGGAAAGGAAGGGAAAGTGATCTCGAATCAGTTGAACTCAATGAACATTTGAGCTAATCTTCCAGGCTGGTCGTGACAGAGAAGACAGACGCTATGTACGGTATTTACAGGTTCATTGTACAGGGGAAAATTCCCCTAGGTCTTTTCGACAAGCTTAAGCACAATGAACAGTGGACCACGGCTTAACGTCCCGTCCTAAGGACTGCGACCCTTTCCGGTAGCGTGCATGTTGGGTGAGCGACACAGCCGGGATCGAACCCGGGGCTTCTAGTTCCAGAGCATGATCGCTAACCACCGGACTACGCACGCTACCTAAACGGTGGAAGAGATGTGTTAGACTGTACAAAATTCGTGTTTCCATAGAGCTATCATAGAGTGGAAGCACTGTCGGGGAATTCTCGTTAGATAGCTGTTTCTCACGACTCATTGTGATCCAAATCATGCCAGTGGATTTGTGACTAGGCGGGAAGATGGTCTATTCAGTACCAAGGACAGTGTTGTTTGCCAAAACTAGGAGTACACCGTACATGTACCTGTTGTGCCGACATGGTCTGAGCAGAAATGATCATCTGAACGGCGGTCTGTAGTCCCACCAGCCGCGGTAGCCTCTGTGTCACGCCGCAGGTGGGCACTATCCCAATCTCCACCTCGGGCAGCCCGATCTGTGCAGCAGAGACATTACGTACATTCAGTATAAAGAGATAAAGACAGGATATTTTAGATGTAGAATAATGATAGTCATAAGGAACATAGCATTTAAACTTGTTTAGATTTATAAGGACGGTTCACTCTTATGTTGATGGAACGTGCTTCAATTCATTTGTTTTTAAGTGCTGGATATAGAAATCTGAACACAACATATCCAAATCAGCAGTTACGCTGCAGTGACGAAGCGTAGAGAGACGCTAGCAGGAAACATATTATAGAACTTGACCCCGTTTACCCGACCTCTCTACCCACCTACATATATGGTAAGGATTCATCCACAATTTCACGATCTATTCAATCGACGAACAAACAGACAGACAGGACCGAAATTATAGCCTTTTTGATAAAGATGATAGCTATAGCTTATACTTTATCGATTTCTACTCATGGAATATTCCAACGTTAAACTACTGACCTTGACTGAGGAGGCTGCCAGGCGGCAGTGAGAGGCCAAGGCCAGGGCGACACCGCCCCCTAGCGTGGTTCCATGGAATGCAGTGACCACAGGTTTGTTTGATGCGGCCACGGCTTCAACCAAAGTGGGCAGTGAAGGATCCGAGAGAGCCTTTTCAGTCCCGAACTCTTTCACATCCGCACCTGTAAACGGTTCATGAAATATCTCAGTAGCACGACATTTAAAGTACAGAACTATTTACGTCACATTCATAGATAGCGCACAGGCAGCACAGACATACACGTACACACACACTTGGTAGACGTGTCTTCTCTTATGTTGTATATATAGACACTCCCATACATGTGCGTACCCGGTAAACGGACAAATTTACAAACACCGAGAAGGACCCCTACTTTTCTGTGCGGAAACACATCAGACAGACAGACAGACAGACAGTATCAGTCCCTTCCGTTAAACTCTTTTTCAATGAGGTAGTAACGTAAGAACCCATTGTTCCCCATGTTGACATCGCGAGATGTCCCCGTTCAAGGTTCAAGGTTCAAGTCCCAAGCTTGCATTGTACGATCATTGGCCATTTGCACCAAATTTGTTTTTGTTTTTCTAACTTTACCTGCAGTAAAGATCTGTCCCTTGCCCATAATGACGATACTGCGGACCGCTGTGTCCTGTAGGGCTTGCCGCAGGCCGGACATCAGCTGTCTCCTCACGTGATGACTCAGGACGTTTAGTGGCGGATTGTTGATCTGTAGTACCGCCACCGTCCCACAGATGGCGTATTCAGCCATGTCTGCGGGGTCCAAAGGTCACAAAATATTTGTACTATTTATGTGACTTGCAACAGTTTGTGCCTTGATAAAACAGTCGTGGAGGATCCTAATCTCCAAGCAGATCTAACGGTGGCTATGAAAACTCCTTTTACCAGTTGGATACGGTTTTTACCACCGTCAGATCTGCTTGGAGATTAGAGGATCCGCCAGTCAATTTCCGAACCTAACAGGCTATCACTAAAACTTTAAGAAGCTACGTTTGTACTTTGTTATCATGTATTGGGTTACATGTATATTCGGTCCATGCATTTCTCTTAAAATACAAATCGGCGGGCGTCATTGTACTCAGGGGATGCGATCACCAATTCTGCTGACACAACTATCACATTCATGCCCCTAAAGTTAACGTTTTATGTTTATAGCAAAAAACTGAATGCAAAATCGCCACTAGAAAGTACAACGTATGTGCTGCCGATGCTTTTTTTACGCAAAATTGCATATCCGTGGTTGACAGTGATGTGTCTGAAGCAAGACGGCGTGTAAAAAAACCTGTAATGCTAAAATAGTTGAAATCCTTACCTGCAGTGAAGTGGTGCAACGTAGACCTGCTGATAAGTACAATTGTGATCACGCCCACCCTGACTTTTGGCCAACCTGAAAGAATACAAATACGTCCGACAGGTCGATGACCCCTCAGTCACGTAATTCGTACGACCTTAGATTTTATGGATAGCATCAGCGCGCTCAATAATTTTCGCCTGATTTTGAAAAACAAATCAAAGCTTACAGTCATCTCATTTTATGTAGATAATCTATTGGACATAAAACAGTAACTTTGTTAGGTAATAACCTTGTATATGATAAACAAGGAAGCGAACAGCTAACGCCATATAAAACCAAAATAGAAAGGTAAATGTTTAATGGAGAAAAAGACGTCATTAAAGAAGCTGAATATACGTGATCTAAATACAAATAAAACAGTCTAAGATTGTAAAAGATTGTTTTACATAAATACAAGGTTATGAAATATATATCTTAACTGCATTGAAAAGCTAACGTTCCTAGATACAAGAAAAAATTCATATTTCATTTTAGTACTGATTACGATTACAAATAATGCATTAGACGATTACTAGTATGCATTAAGTGTATTTATCAGTACGGGCTGTTGTATATACAATCGGGATTTTACTGCCAGTCAAACCCTATTTAACAATGCAAGCAAATCTGTATCCCTCCGACTTTGCACTATTGTTTCTGATCTTTTTTTTCTCATAAACAGACTCTCAGGGCAACATATAACAATAGTATGTTTTGTTTAGCTACTTACCAGAGATAATGGGCTCGTTATGTATTTTCTTTTTACTCATCATTTTCACCTGAAAAAGTTGTGGAACAATATCGCGGCTGTAAACTGATAATGCTTTCAATATCAGATACATCATATGTACGTCTGGTGGGTTTTTGATTCCATTTAGAAATAGCAGGTGAACCCATATGACTGAAAAAGTGTAACGTCCATATACTAGTCCTGGTAAAGTAAAGTTATTATTTAACCTTTAGCACACTGAAGTAGCCGATTGGCTGTTAATTCTCTATTGGTTAGACAGCAGTGAGAAGGTTAATGCAAAATGAAGTGATAGATGTCAAATGTAGGCTCTCGTACCAAGAACTGGCGCATCTTAAACCCGTACCGAGCTACTAGTATCAGACAACTAGCTTCTGGCGTTACATTTAGACGAAAATAGAGTCGTCAAACCGGTTCTTCTGTGACCTCAGGAAGGGCTTTGTTCACTCCACCTTGCGTCTCTTCGGTAGGACTGCAGAACTCTAAATGCTAACTTTTCTGTGTGTGACAAAAACGCAAGGCGTCCATCGTTCTATTAGTGGCACAGAAGCTTCTAGGATACAGGTAGGTGGGTACGATTCTCATTCTGGTGGCGTGCGTTCTGTATTTTCACTATTAGGAGATTGCAAGCGTCATGAAATGTGTAGTAGTCAAAATGGCCGACAGCACATTTGACTATACCCGGAAACAATTGACGTAACTCCCGTTTGTTGAAGTAGCTGTACACTGTTGTATTTGATAAATTATGCATATGACAAATGTCCTGAAAACTCACGACATGTTCGTCGAAGTTTGTCTGTATGTGGTGTGTGTTTTGTTAGCAGAAGCACTGAAAAGGGGGGAGGGGGGTCATGAACAAGAATGATTCAGTCAGAGCTATATAGCGTAGAGATCATCTTTATATACTACCCTTTCTGTACGCAACAACCCATTTCTTCGCGACTAGATACGGCAAGTGACAAGGGAGGAACTTCAAAGTTGTGATGACAATGTCCTCGTAGATTCAATGACTACGGAGGGCACCAAAGATGGCCCATAAGGCTCTGATCACAGCTCTGGTATTTTCTTGCCCATGTTTCTCCCCTCGTCCACAGGTTTTCTACATATAGAATGTTGTCTAGGTATTTGTTGACATTGTCAAACTGCAAATACGAGAAACCCCAGTATCATTGAAAAGTATCCATTTAGTGAAATGTGAAATGTATGTCTTATAAAAAGCGCGGTGCACAATTTACGTAGTGCCGGCGTGCGAGGATATGTTATTGTGACCAGTGGAACACACGTACTTTCCACGTTTAGATCAGTTGTCGTCATTGCTAACTTACCCTTAATTATATAACGTAGATCAGTTAACAAACTTTATTTTCGTATTTAGGATGGTCGCCATGGCCGGGATGAAGCGCATGTCGTTCCAGCAGAAACTGTTAGTGGTATCCGTTACCAGCTTTTTCCTTGGATGGTGAGAAATTCTATAATTCATACTGCCATATTTTCAAATAACCTTGTTTTGCAGGATATCTTACGAATACGTAATTATGTACGTCATGGGTCTTAATATATGGATGCAAAAAGGAAAACGTCATACAATCATTTTTCACCTAGATTATTTCTGTAAAATGTATCATGTTAGTTTTTGGTACCTGTTGTGCCCGAATGCGATTACGGATAACGGCAATGGCTTGTATTTGATGATTCATTACTGTTTTTGATTCATGGAGTGAATGGTTGACTGTATAGATCTTTTACTACTCAAATATTGCTGTGTCTACATTCCATGGTCTTACTGGTTGTCGTAAAAAGTATTTCTAAAATGATACACCAACCGATATCTTATCTTAACACAATCATAAAGAATAAAACGTCATTGTTTTAGAGAGATTTAGACAGCACCCTTAGACATTCCTGTTAACAAACGCTTCTCAATGACAATATTTCATTTTTTCAAAGTTGCCTGGGGAAACTGTGGTGTTTGATTCTTGTCCCCTGTGGCAAACGTTCTGTGCGGATTCCGTATGGTGCTGTGGTCGACGTGAACAGTTCTGTCCATCTAGCTGGGTTCCACATGAAGACGATTCTGATGCCTGTGAACAAGGGACAACACTTCAACAGTTTGCCGAGGAACCCTGACGTCGAACGGTAAGACTCCAGTTCGTTCGTTCGGACCCTTGTAGTGCCAGTGGCACACAGGGCAGCAAGCTTCCAGCTGTTTTAGTAGTAGGGTATATTTTAACAGAAAGGGGTTGATAGCTATTCCCATTTTCGAGGCTCCTCCTCAAAACGGATGTATATAATTTGCTATCATGTTTGAGTTGAAGTAACAAGTTGTATTGTGTTGATTTTATTGAACTTACGGTTTGATTTCATTCCTCAGCTTACTCGGTGAGAAGTCATGTGAGTGTTCCGGGCGGACGTTAAAGGATTATTTTGCACCCGACGACTGGACTTTGAAACAACAGCAGAGAGACAGCAATCTGAGGAGATTCAACAGACGGTATGTAGTTCCGCGCATTCATTTTCACTCACTTTCTATACCAATCAAATGGGCAGCTGCTGACCACAATGTTGGTGTTCTTGGTTTGCATGTCAATGAAAAATAGCCCAATCGTAGACGACTTTAAAACATCATCAACATGATTTAACTGTTAATCTAGTACAGCAGTATTGTCTTACATTAGAGAGCCTCCTTATCCCTGTATATGTAGTACTTTTGCCTTGTTTAAAGAAACAGTGCGGTCTGTTGATTCACAGCATATAGGTTTTAACACTGTTATTTTGTTCCCTGTCCAGGCGTTTCGACCCACCGGACGTTTATAACCATGCAGACGGCTTGTCTCCCGTCAGCTACCCTGCTCATGGCTTGGTCGTCAGGCCTTTACGGGCTGTACTGCTGGAAGGTAACTGACTTTCTGGTCTTTTCAACGAGGACAGAAGGAATATATGTATGTGTGTGTGTGTGTGTGTGTGTGTGTGTGTGTGTGTGTGTGTGTGTGTGTGTGTGTGTGTGTGTGTGTGTGTGTGTCACAGGTTTGTGTGTGTATGTGTAGTGTGTGTAGCTTTTGTGTGTAGTGTGTTTGAGCCGTGCCTACATGTGTTGCATGCGCTGTTTGCAGTAGTTCCTGTCAATATACTCGTGGTGTATAGCACGTAAGAGTCACATAATGGTGTAACCTATATGCATATTTTGTGAGTGTATCACAAGGGCGTATAGCTTGTACATGTAGCATGTGTACTACACGTATATAGTCGTGCGTGTAGTCTTTGTGTATCAGATCTTGTATACACTACATTTTAGTAGATTTCACAGTTTAGCGTTTTACTCTCCAGGCGTTCGTGTAGAGTGGTTTGAGGTGGATGACTACTTCAGAGGCACCGTATTTGAGGTAACGTTTAACAGAAATAATGCACATATTCAGCGTTTTGTGGGACATTAAAACTGACTGCACTTTATAGAAGAAATCAAGTCAAATTTTCTAGTATAATTATGAAAGAAGGTTTGGAACAACGACTTCAAGTTTACATTCTCATTGTTATAATTTACAAGATATTACATTTGTTAACATCGTAGGTTGAATTCAGCGGAAAGATGGGAGTTTTTACAGTACTTGCCAACATCGAAGACGTAAACATTGTAGGAGACAACACGGACAACATGTTCCTCCAGACGACGAAACCGATTCATCTTAACCAGCAGCTCCAAAAAGTCGTCTATCGGAACACAGAGTTTAACGCCAACATCTATGATCTTGGTAATAATCTATTGCATAGACCTGCCTGATGGAATGTACCACTTTACAGTTCCGAGTGCGCATGTGCAGTTATGATGCATTGTGGTCTATTCACAAGTAAAATCGTAGGCCGTTTTCCTAGCGTGTATCTAGACCCTAGATTAAGAAGTTAAACAGTAATTACTATACTCTGAAAAAGAAATGCACCTTATATGAAGACAATAGAGAAAACTACAAGTTAAAAACAGCACGGACAGACACTTGACAAAGTACAACTTTAGCACGGACTCATGATGTGTTGCGTGTAGATCGACTTCATACAAAATGTGTGCTTATTTTACAGTAAAGATACGGTACATGGGATTCACCGCCACTGTACCTGTCCACATCCAACACCGGCAGCTGCCGTGGTTATACGAGCCGGAAAAAGGTAACTTAAAGACAGAGTCTACATGTCAGTCTTTAGACGTATGATGTCAACAGTCTGAAGAAAATAAAATCATCTTGTCAAACTGCGTGATGTTTTAACTATGGTGTATCTTTCAACTTTACCTCCAACGTGCATACTAGCAAACATGATGGAAAAATATATTTTATGCTTCTGATTTTACTTGTTTGTTTACAGTTATATTAAATTTTTTTATGGATTCTTAACACTTTGTATCATCTACGAGCTTCTCGGATCGAAATTAAGTCATGGTGTAAGAAATATAGAATATAAAAAGAAAGCACAAATGATTTCATAGAAAGGAAGGATTTTGTCTTTAGTGGTACTCAAGCGGGAGTGTTAGAAATGTTGTATCTGATCTTTACACAAATCTAGGAAAAATAGGCGACAGAGTGACGGTGGTTGTGGTGGCATCAGGTCACTACGACAGCCTGAGGCGGCTGGTGAAGTCTGTGGAACAGTACTACCCGAAAACAACAGTCATTGTGGCAGACGACAACCCAGCAGAAGTGTGGAAGGCCTACCAAGTTCGTAACGTCAAATACTACAGGATGCCACATAACAAGGTAGGTCATTGGCCCGTATTTTCATGGTATATAACGTATAAGAAAGGGAATAGAAGGCACCACGTTAACAATACCAGGAGACACTTTGTCAATTGTATGATGTGATGATATCTATCTTTGTTCAATCATATATTGTATATGAGGTGATGATTTTATTGCCATTATTCAGTTTGTTTGTTTGTTTTGTTTATTGTTGTTGTTGAAAACAATGAATTTTCAAGGGATTCCATCAGTTGGCAGACATGCATGCCTTATATCTTGGTGTCAAAGCAAAATCAACTGTATGATTTAAAATTGATTTTACACAAATTTTAACACGTTCACTGGCCTATGGGGTTGAGTGCATGCCTTGCATTGAGATGTGGATCCAAATACTTCAAAAACCTATGAATACTTTTTTCTCTGCTTAGCACTCAGCGCTTATAATAATTGACCACACACCACTACCAGCGGACTAGCTATAGCCACCAGCCCCAAGGGCTTTAGAAACAGAGATGGGAACCGCCCCTATATACACACCATATTAAACTAACTTTAACATGTACATGCATGTTTTACTTACAGGGTTATTTCGCCGGCCTGAACCTTGGAATATCTCAGGTCGCCACGGAATATGTCCTCATAGTAGACGACGATCAGTATTTTACAAGCAAAACAAAACTGAGGTTACTAGTTTCGATGTTGGATCACACAAATTATCACTTGGTGAGTTTCTGGTCCACTTTACACGTGTTTTGAGAAAAGAGGCGAGTAAACTATGATTTTACATAATGTAGTACAATAGAATATACCTTTTATATTTCAATCATTTTACTTATACTGAATTTTGCACTTCTAGCCATGAATATGTAATCATTACCAATGTTATGATCTGCAGGTTGGAGGCTCTGTGGAAAACCCCGGACACACCCTCGGTAGTTCTTACCGTATTCTCGGGAACGCCACGCACGCGTGTCTGGAGAGTCAGCGGCAGGTGTACCACGAGATCAAGGGATATCCCGGTAAGATCACTGACTGGATTAAGGTCCGTTTTACGCACGCAGGACTGTGAAAGGAGAACCCTAGGCCTAGCTTTTTTTAGTAGGAAAACTTCACGTGAGCGTTCCAGAGCTCCTCACACACAGCCCCGAGTCGACGGCGAAAACTAGAGTGTAAATCGGGCCTAAGTCTACACAGAGCTGCGATCAGGCTTTATATGGATATGTATATCAAGATTGAAAACGTCTTGCTTATGATATCAAACGTGCTAATCAAAGACAGTTGTGCTTTTCCGAAATGCCTTTTTTTGTGATAAAGCGAGTTGGTCGACTGGGCAGACAGCCAGCAACGTTTTTTGCAACCAAATGCCACTTGCAAGGTAAATCATGATTGGATTATTATTTGAATGAATTACACTAGTACTACTTCTTCAGCTGCTATGGTATTCCATTTTGTTCCAAACGTTCAACATAATAGCAGATTTTAGCCTATCTTTCTTGCTTTGATACATTGCTTGTCAGGATTTTGGCTGCCTAGAGCAAAGCAGTTTTATGTAGTTTTAATTTCATTTTCACTCTCTCTCTCTCTCTCTCTCTCTCTCTCTCTCTCTCTCTCTCTCTCTCTCTCTCTCACACACACACACACACACACACACACACATGACAGCAGCGGCAAATATTTAGACTTGTTTATTCAATACGTTCACTTCTTCTGTTATCTCACAGGTTGTCACGCTGCGGACCACGTGGATAGTTTTTTCCTGGCGTCCACAGCTGACATTCGGGTTGTGGGGTTCGACCCGCACCCAGCACAGGCTAGGACCGGGCGGCAGGGGCGGGGTATGTCAGGTAATTCTATCACTCTCGCATTGGACGAAAAGCTAGTTCACAGTTTACAGTGCGCATGTGAATTGTGAAGCATTGTGGGTAAATGCAAAGTTAGTGGCCCCTGGCATATAGAGAAAAAACAGGCATGGGCCTTAAACTTTCACATTTACTCGTAGTGCACCCCACTGCGAACTGGTTACCAAATTTCCCCCCTCGCCAATTTCACGTCTTATCATTCCAGCATAAAGGACCACCATGAAGCATTCAAAATACATGTACAACTGTTACTTGTCACCACGGAAAACGCCATACTGGCCCTTCTACCGCGAAATTAAGTCACGGCGAAGATAATGGAATTTACAATATCCATTTGTTCAATACGTGTATGTATTTTGTGCATCAGATCTTTGACAAGAAATGTTTGCTTCTTTCTGTAGAGTTTTTCGTGGCTGCACTAGGAAGACTGCGGATCGCGGTGTGTCGGCACGTGACCATCGAACAGGGCGACCCGGGCGCCAGTACCGGCAGACAGCGGCGAGCGGCAGAATCGGACATGGAGGACACACACAGCTTACTGAGGAACAACCTGACGTGCCGCGGACAAAACTCTCACTAGACAAAATCCATCCTCTCATGCCATCCCTCTGGGTATGTCTAGCTAGCCTCCACCAGGCTCCAGCCGTGGCTGGAAAGAGTAGAAATCGGCCAAATAGAAGAGTTGGCCAACCGATAGATACATTTCCCGACGTGGCAAGTTGTATCTATTGGCTGGCTAACTCCTGATTTGGCCGATTTCTACTCTTTCAGCCACGTCTGGAGCCTGGTAGAGGCTAATGTCAAGTAACTGCCTCAGCGTATCAGCCTGCTAATCGCACTTCTTGCTGCATTAGCGGTCAGTTGTCACCAGCCAATCACGTCACCGTCTACGGTCAAAATACAACGTGATTGGTCGGTAACGTTCCCTCTAACCACAAGAGGGCAGTGTCTGATTGGCTAACGGCTGTCCATGGCTATTGTCAATGTAGCGAGGAGGACGGATCGCAGGGTCGTTGCTTGATATACGCCTGATGGGCCTGGTATAAGAGGATGGACCAAGTGAGACGTGTATATATCAAAGTTGTCAGACCACGCAGAATTGTCACGTTAACATATCAAAATAACACCCCCACCCCCACCCCGAAAACTACAGCATAGTTGACCTCGTTGTCAGCAAGTACAGTAGGGGGATGCTCTCTTTACCACTTTGACAACAGCGCCTGAATTTAAAGTTAGATGTGCAATATAAGGGTTGGATATTAAAGATATGTCGCCAACCAACGATGCAATTACTTGAAAGATAATAAATGAACGACGAAACGTCACTGTACTTTTCTTTTTGCGTCAATAAAGTTTCTTTCTATGTACTAAAACAATGATATTGACAATAGTATCTGCAGCGATCTGATCTATGTTTATAGAGGATTTGGGAGAGAATGGAGTACGTACTATTCGCGCAAGGAGGCGCTGTGCAAAACACAAGAAACGGCAGTTCAGATCCACATTTTTCTTCCCGTTAGGTCTATCTAGTAGATGAGTTAACAACGTTAACATGGCTCTAGTCAACTCAACATACATCTAAACGACAGATTTGTGACCTAGCTATGGCCCCTGTCAAATTAGCCTGTCTGGACCTTGAATTCAAAAAAGGGAACCGCGAAAAAGGAATACGGTTCTCTAAGACACATTACTCAAGTAAGGGCTCCCTTGGAAATCAGTTACTTAGTTAACTGAAGGGACCACCCAAAAGTATCCATAAATGATCAAATAAACCAGTACATAACTTCTAATGCAGCACGTGTTATATATATTTCTACACCTTAAAGGTGCTCCTCACAGCGGGCGTTTCAAAAACTACATCTAAAAGTCCTTCTCACGTAGACATCACTGGTCGGCCTGTTAGCCAGCAGTCCGTCGATACGACCGTACCATTTTCACATGGACACGACACGGCTCATGTTGACATTTACTATTTACTGTTAAGTACCGGAGTAAACAACAAGCCTGAGGTGTTGATTTAAAACCGGGCACCCTGGCGGCTCTGAGAAAATACTGTGTGCTGAGGGTCTGATGTTTACTTATAGTCGAACCTGAATAGCTAATCGGAACCTTAAAAGGTAAATTAGATCTCAAAACGTTAAATTTGCTTAATGTGTGAGGCATTGAAAAGAAAATGAGTGGGCTACTGAGTAAAAATTCCAACGGTTCGTAGCCTTCAACTGTACCTACATGTATAGAAGTCGAAAATTTTAGGGGACAATACAAACCTAATGTCTATCGTGTTCACATGCCATATTGGTAGCCCCCATAACAGACTTCTTGCAATTGCTCGGGCGTTGTGTGGCTTCGCATGTGCTTTATTGTCTTAAATTTCAGTTAGTTCTGAATGACAGTGTGGCCCATGATCAAAAGAAACAATTACCATAACATTACAACACCCTCTTCCCCCAAATTTAGATGAATCGATAGAAATCAAAATGAAAGAATTAGTCCGTTACGTTAATATTTCCACAGCACGAAAAAGATTTTCCTTATTTCCACTAACATTACGTAACCCACAATGACCATTGTCTTTTTAAGTCATCTTCAAATTAAACAATGATTTACGATCTTTTATTGACCCCGATTTCCATTGTTTCGAAACCAATAACTCTAGATATCTATTACATTCAATAGAAACAGATCTGGGCACTTCGGTGGAAGTGAGGCGTACCTAATGAATCCTAGCCTCCGTTGCAGACTCTGAAGCGGCTTTTTGGGGGGCTAAATAATACACTTTTTGCAGCCACCCCGTAACTATCAGCCATCCTGTAACCATCAGCCGCCTAGGCGGCTGATGGTTACAGGATGGCTGATAGTTACGGGGTGGCTGCAAAAAGTGTATTATTTAGCCCCCCAAAAAGCCGCTTCAGAGTCTGCAACGGAGGCTAATGAATCCATTGTTTACGTTTCTGTTGACAATGACAATAAACACGCCAATGAAGAAGCGCCGAGACGATAAGGCGTGACCTCATCCGGTAGGGATCACTTGGTGAGACCAAACCGCCCCCCTAAAAAGGAGGTCATGCGGTTCCGAATAAAGACCTAGCTTTCCTTATCTTTTCTCTTTCCTCCGTCCAGAAGCTCTATGCTACTGTCTAAATCTTGATGTCGCTTATGGTAATATCAGTCTTGATTTCAAAGCCAGACTGTCTACAATCCGGATATAGGGAAGGGCGCTGACTATCTGAACTTTTGGCTTGGTTTGAAAATTAAAATATGTTACAGTTTTCTTCTATATTTGCTTATCAAGAATGACGAGTAAATTCTTTTTTTCTCAGCAACATCCTCTTTCAAGTCTTTGCTTTTGATTTACGTTTCGTAGGATATTTTTTCAGGTATAAGAAGCAGACTGACTTCCAGTCAAAAGTAATTTGACGAGAAAGAAGGAAAAGAGAATAGTTGATAATTCCCATAGCACAGAGTAGAACATTTTTGAACGATGACATAGCCTAGTGCGTACTGTGGTCGGCATACCATCAGACATGTCAGAAGATTTGCTTTGAGACACGCATGTTGTTTGACCTAGTCAATGTATTGTAGAGCCCGGCATCGTCATTGCTTGATCTAAAATCCTGTACAAATTGCTGACATCCGAGTCTGTAAGTAGTGCCTTTTGTGTGGGAATGTTGCCGGTAAAACGGCGGTTCCGTTATGACGGTTATCAGTAATGGCGTCCCACAGGACAAGTATGCACAAATCCCACGATAAAAACAGCATCCCTACATTTATTTATTTGCAAAATAAACATAGCTTTCCACAAACCCCTTGACAGTATTCCATTCTGGACCCAACGTAAGAAGTGACATTTGGCCGATTGACTCTTTGGATGCAATATAAAACCATGGCAGACGATAACTCGGATCATTAAAAAAAAATTCTTGAAACATGTGAACACCCCTGCGCTGGGCAGTGGTACAGTCATGACGTCATGTAGGGCGGGTCACCATGAGTCACCCATGACTGCTTACCTAGCCGTGCGGCCTGAGGTGTGCCGAACTTTGTCCACCGGCGTCTTTCTTCTCTCTTCAGTACGCTTTCACCTGTGTAAAGTTTAACCGGTTACACCACCATTTTGGATCCGTATGGCCGCCATGTTGAAAAGACAGGAGCGCATTGGTAACATACCGTTCCGGGGAGTTAATTAGGGGCCAGACTTGTCGGGTGACCCGGCCGGTTCACTGGGGAGTACAGCCCGCCTGGCTCGGACGGGGCAGCTGCTACTGCCGCCGGGATTCCTCAGGCTCGCACCAAAGCCTGCCGTACTGCCTGTATGAATATTCCATCGCGTGCCTGCTAAGATTTTATGTCAGTAAAGACCGACAATCAGAGGACTAAAGCCGAGCCAAGGTAAGTGTACTTATACCGTGTACTAACACCGCTCTAATTGTACTGGAAATTCTCTAACACCGATCAGATGTTTTAGTACCGGTTCTGTGTGTTTTTACATGCCAGCAGGGTGAACGTAAAGTCCACTTCAGGTTTGTAAGTGGAACAGCGGGCGCGCCAACATTCTAAGCCTTCTGAAACTACCAAAACTTGAGGCAGTCGTCTCGTGTAGTAAACGAAACTTCGAACATATTCCTGAGTCATCTAGGCTGTTTCAAGTTGAAACATCAAGAGTAAATTTGTTTACCCTGGGTACACACAGACTTCTTTATGTGCCCAGGCACCGTGTCAAAGGTATTCCCCAAACCAATAGAAACCCTTTTAGTTAATGGAAGTCTTGTTGTAACGGAGTCTTGAACAAGCCCCCGGGCGTGTGTAAATTTAGTCGGACGACTTTACATGTCATGGGCCGGACAGATAGTATGACATGGGTTACTTGTGTTTCTTCTGTTCGGTGTGTAGCTTAGATAGAGAGCGTGCAGTGGTCGAGTGCCGTTCAAAAGAAAATAGAACCTTTGAAACTCTCACGAGCCATTTGCCGTTACTCATTCCCACTTGTGGGTTTTGTCTGATGAAAGTTTGCAGGAAACACAAACCGAAATAGTGCAGCCATGTTTATAATCTTTTAAACCAGTGGATTAGATGACTAATAAGATCCTTTGCAGGTACGCAAATTATGCTTCAACATGTGGTATGGTGTTTGAGCCTTAGTTTTATCGACCGATGTTTGAACGTCCTTGTAACAGTCTTGAAGGTCCTGTCACTGTTTTCATTCAGCAGCGGCATTCTAACACGCTTTTATCTAGCCCCTGTTTTCCCTCTGTAAATATAGCGATGCATGCAAAAGGGGTACTTTCTTTACGGACCTCTTGAGAATAGAGACATTTGCTCTGGAAAAGGCGTCTTTGTGCTCTTTTGTGGAGGAACAGGGCATTATGTTTGTGCAACTGTTACGTGGAGCAGACACAGAAGGCCCACTTTCGCGCCATTCCCGCTATGTGAAGCATTCAAAACCCCGTAACGAGTCCGGTATGCGTACATGATAACTAGTACCTTTGTCCGACTCAGTCTAGAATCGTAGAAATATTTGTCCTTCGCAAAGAAGATTGATTGCAACAATGTCCCCGCCTTCTCTACCTCGATCCAAACATGGGAGATATAATTGTCAACAAAATTCTTCCACTGACTAACTAGAAGTGTTTAAAATACTTCCACGTCGCTACAGCTCTCTTATTTCGATAACATGGTTTTGTGTATGTGTTGTTTTGGTGAATTGTCTTATTAGAAAAGAAAGCTCTATCGATATTTTGCAATAGGTAACATAACTTACTGAAACGGGTAAAATGAAAATGATTTTTTTCTGTAAGCACCAGGTATATAATTTTTTTATTGTTGCTTTTGTATTGACGTATGACTCTATGCATTATTGAAATCAAAGCTTGTCGGAGTTGTTGTTTTTCTTCCGTTATAAATTGAAACTTATCCGGTGTGTTAGTATGTTTATCTTGAATAATGAATGCAACAAATACGGATATCCAATATCACGAACGACTGTTTATGTCAACAATGAGAAAGGCGGTGTATTGGTAGTTTTCTTGCACCTTGCGATCTAAAATCTCAACTTCCTGGTAACGTGTTAACGTGCTTTCAAATCTTCTTCCCGGAGTTGTGGAGTGTTCCTTGCGTCTGTTGATCAAATTCACGAGTATATGTCACAGAAATGAGGATTATTTATTAATATTGGTTTATCTACCTTTAGAAGTTTAGTTGCGTTCTGACCACTACAGTCGTAAATTCTGACCCAAAAACAGCGAGTCTCGGCAAATCTCGTGGCCGGTAGTTGGGACCTAACGGAAACTGTGGAAACACGAGATTTCCCGCCTACAGTGACCTGACACACCGCGTATTATCGAGATCCCTGAAGTGTAACCCTAATCAACACGAAACCCTCGAGACTGGGCCGGTGTTTGCAGAGAGGAACTTGAGATTCAAACTCATACCAGAACAAGTAGTCTCTGATTTCACACCGCTCACTCAATTCCCAGAAAATATGAAAAAGGTAACAAATCGAGGACTACATTTCTTGGAGATTGGACGGATATTTGTTTGTTTGATGACGCAACATCACAAACAAGGTGTGTTTGTTTGTTCGAAACTGAAATAAGTACTAGTCTCTGATTCAGACCGCTCATTCAATCCCCAGAAAACATGGAATTGCAAAGGTAACGAATCTAGGGCTACATTTCTTGGAGATCGGACGGATATTTGTTTGTTTGATGACGCAGCATCACAAATAAGGTGTGTTTGTCTGGTCACAGGTGAGAGGTCACGACCCCAGCGGGCCTGTGTTGTGCTCGCGTGCCCAGCTGGCACCATGGGGCTCGGCATGACTTCCATTCCTCTCGGGACGGGCTCGACTCGAGGCGTTTCTGCACACTGCGCACTGGTGCCGCATTCTAACCACAGTACTAATGGACAGGTCAAGGCCAAACAAACGTACAGATTGTCATAATTAGAGGCACCATGTGTTTTTCAATACGTTATACTTATAACTTCACTGGATATTGTACAGACTAGTATATCGGGCAGTGTAAATTTAGTTTGATGATTCGATGACTACACATATCTATCTTAGTTCTTACAGTTTATGTTTTGAATCATTGTGAGTACGGTTCTACCGTGTACCAACTGTTAGTAAGCTACAACAAAACATACACAAGGCCCTATATGTCAATGTGTCAATAGAGTTTTTCTTGTTACTGTGTAACTGTGACTGTATCTAAATGTCATATTTGTCTTCGTTAAGTCTTCATTTATTATCCCGTTCCCTTTCATAGCCCGAGGACTCAGTAATTTTCTGTTATTGGGTTGTTGAGAAAGCCGCCATGTTACTAAGTAATGTGTGAGACCGGTTGTGCAAGTGTGTGGAAGCCGCCATCGTTATTAGTCATAGCTGGGTATACTCCCGGACTTCTTCTTTTCTTTACCGTGTTGTCTGGTTCTTCTGGAGACTTTTACCTCAAGAAGTGGGTAGAAGACGTCGATTTACAGGTACTGACTGTGACGATAGAGTATCACTTGACTGGAATACCTGTACATGTCCATTGATTCATTCCCCGTTTCCGTTCGACCATCAATCAATGACAGTTCATTTTATTCCATATCCGGTTGCAGACAGGTCTATCAGAGCGAGAAAGATGCCCTAATTCTGCACCGACAAGGTTGACAAGTCCATCGTCTGACCCGCCATGCAACGACAACCTTCAAAAACCAAGATGGAGGTGGTGGGGGACAAGAACAACGATCTGTTCGAATTCCTAGTCGGGGCAGAGTTGGAGATGTACACTAATGCCTTCAAAGAGACCCTTAAGGTAAATAATATGTTCTTTGTAGTGCCGTGTTCTATGCGTATGATCGCTGAGTACAAACTTTAATGCAAGGAGGTAACGTTAGGTAAAGTCCCATATTCATTTTGATGCCGTAGGGGCAGTAAGTAAGTTGTTATGAACTGTATGTAGGGCACATGATTGGAAGGCGGAGCCCAACCCTCTCCTTCCACTGCAACTGCCCTTTACCTTGCCAAGTTCCCAACCGATGTCAGGTACCGATTTTTACACCTGGGTGGAGTGAGGAAAGCCGTGTAAAGTGTCTCTCCCAAGGACATGTCTAGTCAGGAATGCGGGGAATCGAACCCGGCCGTGACCTCTAGGTCTGGTGTAAATTTACAGTACAGTAGATCTAGAAATACATTTACACGAACACACTGTCGAGAAACTCAATTAGGTCTGTGGATAACGCACAAAACGATATCATCACTGATTCATTTAGTTGGTGAGGGTGTAGCTCTCGAAACGAGTAAAAGGTCTTGTTGGAAAGACAGCGTATTACATACTAATTCTGTTGACGGGACTTTAGGTATTCCAAATGTGTCGTCAAGAGAGACCGATGTAGTCTCTAACAGACTCCACAAGTCGCTGGAATAATAGAAGTCTAGATCGCATACTGAACTCCCAGGCCGGCTAACTCCTCTGGTATTTTATCTGTCAATTTCTACCATTGGCAGAGACTATGACTGAATACTTGATTTTAATTCAAACAGAGGTGGGGTCACGGCTCGTTTTAGGTAGGACGTTTGCACGTTTTCGCGGTGTACCCTTTTAATGCCTTTTTAATTGTCAACGGATAACTCGCGAAAAGACGAACAAAACGAGCCGGAAACCGAGCTCTGCTGTGAGTGTGTCCGTAAACGTTACAGGTTGGTTTAACGACATAATTGTAGGTAGGCTTGGTTTTCTTTTTCTCTTTTTCTAACAAGTCAATAACAACACATGTACACCGGTACGGTATCTATTCTTGGACAACTGTATCTTAGCATCAGCTTCTCAATGAAACTTTCTTCACATTGTGTCAAGTCTTGTTTCTGTGGGTTTGACACATGAAAGGTCGTAATTTACTTGTGATCAAAGCGTCTACAGTACATTCTCCCGTCTGTGAAAGTGCGCCAGCCAACACCCCAGCCACCACGGGGCCAAAGGTCGTGCCCGGCAGAAAATTGACTGTAAATGGCGGTGTCACCTGTTGGCGGAGTTCAGATGAAGTATCAGGAGATTTAGTCTTTATAAGGGATTATAAAGGGATACGTTTGTCAGAACATACAGGGAGAAGAACGTTTGTACGTTTCTTGTGGTTGTCGGAAGTGCGTTGTCTTTAGAAGAACTACCCAAATCCCAAGGCAGAAAAAAGGCGTCACCAATAAAATATGACACCCATAATTAACGTGAACGTAAGGATTTTTACGGTTAACTCCGAAACAAAGAGAAACTCATCTCTTGTTAAATCTATCTAGCCTTCACCAGGCCTCGGGCGTATGGTCGTAGAATTTGGAATTATTGGTCAGTAGAGTCAGTCCATGGTAAGGTTCATAAATCACCCAGCCGCGCTTGCAAATGTAGCCCTCTGGTGGCCAAACTTCCCTGGCAAAGTGTAGTTAGTCTGGTAGAGACTAAGATCTACTAAGCTACTTCTGAAAGAATTCTTGACTCCAGCGGAAAGATGCAATCCTTTTGATCCACCTCCACACGAAGTGATTTGGTACGTCCCTAAACCACGTGAAGACATGACACACATTTCTGAAAATAGAACCGTACTGAACGATAGTCCCTGAGAGAATCGGATGTTTCCTGCGCTTTGTACCGACTTCCCGGGGTGACTTCCCGTACAGCTATCACTCACACCGCCATGTGAAACAGAAAACCTGTTATCAAGCAGTTACATTCTCTCGTGTCGAAGTTAGATAACATACTATTCAGGAATGATTGGAAAAGAAAACATTCGTCGATATGGTCGGGATCACGGAAGTTTAATCAAATCAACCTCCTTACCGGAATAGTCCATTTTTGAGAGGCTTTACATATACATGTATTGTACAATCCAATAAATGCAACAACAAAAAAAGAGTTATCGATGGGATAAGTTATCAAGCAAGGTGAAAGGCTGCGGTTTTTAATACAAATATGACCCGCCTGACTTAACATATCAACATGAAATTCCTACACGGACGACATCATACTCATAGCGCAAAATCAATGTTTCTGGCTTGAATTTGCAATGACCCATGATCACTTGTAACACCGTTATCGGCAAATGTTTTCCCGTATCATCGCTGTTTCAGACTTCTTTTACTTCGAACTGTATATATTTGTTTGGAATTAACATACCTGTCACACATACACTCATGGTCCATATTGTTCAAACATACAGATACGCCGAAAGTAAATACGTCAGTTTGCGATGACTGTGTAGCACTGGCTATTATGCCAAAATAGTTACTCAAGCAACTGGATGTAATTTTGAAACAGACCTTTCAGACAGCATCCGCTGTCTTTCATCAGTCACTGACGATACCTGGATGTCTAACCTTCATCAACGACGTATAGCAGTGGCTATTGTTTGTTACAATACGAACACATGAAGGCGCCATTGAAACGCTCTGTTCAGCCGGTCTGTTTGAAGGAGCAAGGGGTAACATACTTTTACAACAACAAGAAACGTAGATTCGTAATCTAGAAGAGCGGGAAGTAATGTATGCTATACGCTCCTTAGGTTTTGTTTTAGATGATATCACATTGATTCCTATTTCATTTTCCCCGTACCGTCCGGTCTACGTTGAGCAGGGAAAAAAGAAAAGTCATAACTTATCTTATTAAATTCAATTATTAAATGTAGGTTTCATGTGACCTGGATATGCATGGACGATGTTTTTTTGTCTTTCCACGTCAAATGATGACGTTTCGGTGAGAATGAAGAGGAAAGTTGTGTCATCTGTAAACAGAGCTGAGAGAACATGCCGCAGGAGATAAGGATCAAGCGGAAGTAGCAAAGACCCAGAACGACCAGTCCCGAATCTAACGGAAACATGCGCGGACACTCCGGTTGGTAGGGACTGTCCACAAAAAGACAAGCTACGTGTAAGGGTGGATCCCAGGAGACAGTGTGACATCACTGACATGGAAGCAAAATTAATGACATTGGGACTCAAAGTGACTCGATCGTTTGAATCAACAATGACAATGCGATGAGAATGTTTGTTTTTTAAGTCAACTTTTGGTTTCGTGCGAAAACAGGTGGCCATGAAGCGAGGATATCGATCAAACAATACAGGAAATGACCTAATATTACATAACGGCAAAAGATACAAAATACCTTTTGATGACATAGTATGTACATGTATTAGAAAATAAACGTATCGATGTCTTTTGTATTGATTTGACGTTTGAGTGTTTTTTTGGTCAAATATACGACACCAACCAAGTACGCCTGTCACGTCCAAAGAGTTCAAATTTTTAATTTCTGCCGCCTTTCGCTGTTGTTTGGACAGGCAACTGAAAAAAAGGAGAAATACTTCTGGTGTCTGTTCTTTTACCGCCCTGTTATAGATGCAAAAATAACTAGCGTATCTGTGCTAAGTCGATGTTATTCTGGGCTCTGCCTCAGTCTTATCACGGAGGTTCTCGGTCGGATCGGAGTGCCTGGAATTCCACCACTGAGCTTATCTTAGCATGTCCATCAAACGTGTTTTGACCCGCCCTCCTATTTATTCTGACGATACACGTTTCCTAGATAACACATCTGTTTCCGTATCAGTAATTCTTTCAAAATATTTAAAGAAACGACACAAGGATGCCGTCTTGCTTTTGGTATCACTAGTGGGAGAGTACTCTAACCTAAACCTCAGCCCTAACCCAAATTCTAACCCTAAACCTAAAACCTCAACCCCACCGAAAGAAATATTAAACTCCCGGAATTTTTAGATTGAGTGTTCTCAGGTATTTTTTTTCTACAAAGGCGGTATATTTGGACCAGCAAACATTGCTGCACGGAAAATTTCGCGCCATATTGATCACGTGATACACAACAGAACTGAGGTGAACCAATCACAAGTCAATAACGGGAACTATATTCCTGTAGCGTGGCCAAAAACATCGAAGAACTGAATCTATGATAAATTTTTTAACGTGGTGACACATAAACAATCTGGACTTTTTTCGGGTTTATGTTGAAAGTAAATTTTATTACAGTGATCAACAAACGGTAGTGACAACACATGTTTCTCTGTAAGTTAACCCAGCAAAGAGCCTGTCTGGATTTAGATTAGAAAGTGGATAAACCGGTAGTAATCGCTTAATCCCCCTCACTGATTCAAACCAAACTTTAGATGATCGGTGCCCCATGGTTAAATCAGAATCATAAGGTGGACATGGTGGAGAGGTGTGTGAGTCATGGTGTTCACTACAAACCCACTACCACATTAGTCTGTTTTATTTGTTTTTTTGTTTTATTAAGATTTAACAAATGTCACAATCTTCCACCCAGAGTTCACTTACACATTAGTTATCTTGAATACAATTAAATGAAATGTAAAGAAACGTATGCAATTGGTGGACAGAAAATTGAACAAAATCAAATGTGGTGAACTTGAAATTCCACAGCAAGTGAATTGTATGGACGACATCCTACATGTATGCAGACTCCAAATCTAAAACAAACAACGACAAAAACAAGGTGGGCAAAAGAAAACAAGTGTGTCTTCATTCTTGATTTTTCTCCGCCTCCCAGGTGAACTCCGTTGCGCAGCTGCGTGATGTGGATAAGAAGGACCTACAGATAGTGGGGCTGTCCCGGCCGGAGCAGAAGCGGTTCAAGAGATATTACGACAAGAGGTTCGGGACGTGGAGCAAGCTGAAGAAGGTGGGTGTCTTTCGGACAGAAAAGTACTGGGACTGCGTGGTTTTGTGTTTCCAGGGCCTTACAGCATCTATTCATATGTAATAGTCGTTCCATACTTGTGAATGATATCAGTTTGTTTGTTTTTATTTTCGCCAATAACGTCGTTTTTCGGTAACGTCTGTATGTTTGTATGTACTTGGTTTAGCAGCATAACGTACGGAGGTATGGATGCACTGGTATTTGTCATGAAATTTGGTATGTGGTTACTTATTGTGTTGTCCTATCAAAGAAATAATTAGATTCTGGACCCCCTGATGGCTTTCCTTGATATTGCAGTAAAATGTCCGGTTTCCATATATCTTTTCGTGTTCTGGACAAGCTATGGTAATGATTTGTTGGTGGCAGATAGCTCTTGTTTGTCAATGTCTAACAATCCTGTCCAGAACGTGATATAGATATAACGTTAGATATGTCATTGGTATGGATAGCCTTATAGGAAAGTAACCCTGCGAGCTATTGTGTCGGTTGGAAGCTATGCATGACTTTTTGTTCACGTTTTTATAGATACACTTTTTTGCTTACCTGAAGATTCTCTTGAAAATGAACCACACAGGTGTTCAAGAGAGAAACTGAGTCGAAAGCAGCCCCGACTGACCGACTCCCGACATCCCCTGCAAACGTGGGACGGGACCGTCACCTCATTCCCAGTGACGCAATCACCATCAACTACCGCGCAGAGCCTCTCGGGAAGGGCGAGTTCGGCATCGTGTACAGGGGTGTCTGGAGGAGGGAAGACGGTCAAAGGGTGGGTAGAGCAAACTTTAACTGCATCGTAGAATTGAGGGTACATTGAGAGAGATACAAACACACACGCACACGTGTACACATACACTCGAGCACGCACACACACACAAACATACACATAAACACACATACTCACACACACGTACACACGCACACACACACATACACAGTCACACAGAAACACACACACACACATGCACACACACACACACACACACACACACACACACACACACACACACACATACTGAACACACATAGGTAAGCAATTATTTACTCGCTTGGGGCGAGGAAGTTGGGGTGAAGCCAAAAAGTGAGTTCGCAGTGATTGTGAATAATGATGACAAC
Organism: Branchiostoma lanceolatum; assembly: GCF_035083965.1. Lineage (NCBI taxonomy): Eukaryota > Metazoa > Chordata > Leptocardii > Amphioxiformes > Branchiostomatidae > Branchiostoma > Branchiostoma lanceolatum. Next base: position 7,681,459 of record NC_089731.1, on the reverse strand, counting down.
ATACTTCCCTGTCAGAAAAGAGAACGCCCCAATCTCTCACAAGAGGTAGTTTACCATAACACCAACTCTTCTCTGACACATGCTGTAAACGATACATTTAGGATGTTGAGTAGAGTAGTCCATACTGAAGAGTGAAGTATGAAGGCAGATGAAGGCACACTGCCCTGTTTCAGGCATGCAGTGTTCGGGTGTAACTCAGCACTGTTGAGGAATACAGCGTGCTGTAGGTCCTGTTTACCAGTATATAATTTAGAGTGACAGGTTGGGACCTACTAACTAGACAGGACTTCCGGGGGCACTTCCGCTCGACACAACAGCCAGGGGAAGTCAGAATCAAACTGGTCCGACCCTGGGTTCGACCTGTTTATAACATATGATTAATATAGTTTAGGCTGTGAACTTTATCACACAAAACAAGGGGTTTTACTGAATCGAATGTTGTCACACAGCAGGATAATAGCCCGCCCGACGAGTATGCAAGCTCTAAGAGACATTTTCATCCCCAACTGGTGTCCCATCGGTCACTGCACGACTTTCTTCGAATGATTTCGTCGACCTTTATGCGATTAACAAATTCGACCACTGACAGTGTGACGGCCCCTTTACATTAATGAAACGGAAATACCGAGGGTTGATCTGACGTTCATGTTTCGTATTTGAAAGGGATTAGATGTCACAACAATTGTCACCTCTTACTACCGTCTCCAGCAAGATTAACATTTCCGTGGCTCGTTTGTTCGTGGTTTGGTGGTTATAACGCAAGAGGCAAGATGGTTATGATATTTGATACGTGGTCACTTAGTACATGTTAGTACTTTCAATACAGTAGCGTCACATACACATGTAAGGTCTTAGCTGCAGCCCTCCCCTCCCCATTCATAACACACACAAACACACCCGTGCCTTATCACCCACGGCCTGTTGTCTGTACCTGACAGCTAGTCCTATAACTACAAACGCTTCATCAATCTTGCGAGTGTAAGCTATTTGCCCCCGGGCTGTTACAGCGACTGGGAAGAGGAGAAAGACGTTCTGTTATAGTTCTCTTACTCAACGGTCTAGAGTCTTAAGACGTGTCGTAAGATGTTTTCATTCCTTTCTTTGTTGCCATAGAACCATAAAATCGATTCTTTAATCATGAAAGAAAGGAAAACCTTACCTGTGAAATATACCTGCCATTATTCGTCGCTTAGGGCTTTTAAATGTTTAACTGACAATTGAATAGTGCTGCGTTGCCGTCTCTTTCAGTCTTCGCTTCGCAAATGATTTTTCAAAGACAAGCGAGTATCAGATTCCCAAGTGCTATCAACTAATGACATGATCAACTGACATATCAAATTACTGTGAAAGGGGAATGTTTGTGGTGATTTCAAATTTGCGGTTTTCGCACTGACCCCTTCACCGTGAACTTAAAACCACCGCGAAACTGCTTATTCCGTCTTCTGTCCTTATTTCAACCGTTACCACCTAGTTTCAACCGTGAACTCAAAACCACCACGAACACCCCATTTCCTTCCTATCCCGACATTAAATCCCCGCTAACATTACTCCCTTTACTATATGTCCAGTCGTTATCTAACATGTTCGACTTCTCTAAATACGCCTGTGTCATTAGCGGCTATTCTCATTCCTCTGGTGGATATAAGACTCGGGTTCACGTTAAAATCGTCTAAGTGGTGCTAAGCCAAATAAACATGGCCCTGGCGGCTGTGCTTGATGATGGCGAAGTACGTGTCACGGCCAGTTGATTCGGAGCACATGTCTGGGGAAAGTTCAGGGAAGGGACCAGTAAATAGAACATCCATTAGAACACATGATGAAAGCAGGGGAAATATTTTTCCAACCTCAGGTCTATGCCGCCGCTGAAAAATAGATTTGTCATGTTTGTTTGTATTTAATTAAAAGGAAAGGTGACGGCCAAATGATTAATATGACCAAGAAGGTTACAGACACCAGGATTTCACCTAATTTTCAACGGGTCAGTGCAGCCAAGTGCAAGGCAGGGTCATGTCCGGGGGGGGGGGGGGGCACTGGGTGAAACACGGCGAAGTAAAACAGGTTCGCCAGATTTTAAATACATATCAAAAATCATGTCCCTCATAGCAGGAAACATAATCATTCCGTAATTGGGAGGAATGACCGGCAAGGCAAGAGGTTATGGGGACAACGTAAGCTACGAGTGAACAAGCTAAACAAGATAGTCCCGGTCGGTATAGCCTTTTGGAGGCCGTAAGGGCAGTGGGTTGTCCACTGTGTCTAGGACACGGTATTGGAAGGCGGAGCCTATCCCTTTCCGCCTTCGACAGCCTCTTAGCTCCCCAACCGAAGTTAGGTACCCATTTTACACCTGGGCGGAGTGACGAAAATCGTGAAAAGTGTCTTGCCAAAGAACACGACGCAGAGCGAGGAATCGAACGCGTGACCTCTGGATCTCGTGTCCACTAGACCAATCGACGCCACCTTAAGACTATTAAGTTTGATCACATCACATAAGCTGCGGTTCTTTTGTCAGATCAATTGAGTGGACATGCAATACTAATGTTTGGACAGAAGACTAGACTATTATTGTAACTTAGCTTTACAAAGGACTGTAGTTACATGTTTATAACTCGGCAGAACTAAAAACGCCTGTTTGATCACCTAGCTGCGATGGATCACACAACACGTTATTCTGCAATCAACTGAAGCTTGACCATCGTCTGTATCTGTTTTCGTGAGGAGAACACTTGCTGTGGCTACTTCACACGGTTCTAATATGTTCAAAGAGTACATCAAGTAGTTGTCTCATCGTTACCTCGTACGTAAACACGTAGAGTTTTAGATGTTTTCGAAATTCACAAGTAGAGCGTCATTCATCAGGATTTTGATGGAGGTGCGCTAGTCTCCAAGCAGAGGTTGGTGGAAAAGATTGTGACTTTTGTATCATATGCCCCGTTCTCTGTCGGCACTTTCCGGTTGATGGAGTTGAAAGTAGAGTACAGCTTTACATGTTTTCGAAATTCATAAGTAAGTCTTAGAGCGTCATTCATCAGGATTTTAATTTTGATGTAGGTTCGCGTCTCACCGAGTGTTCTCTCGCAGTGCACCTACTAAGGTAAACCGTTAGATGACGCTGCTGCACGTCGCCTGTATCACACCTGCTCAAACATCCGGGTGACGTGTGCCCTCAGTCCTGGTAACACCCACAAGCTGTTACCATATATAGACATCGCCGAGGGGTGAAATTAACGGAAGGGCGTGGTCTTGCCGTCAACGCACATATGCCACTCCATATTGGTCACACAGAGGCATGGTGAGCCATGGTTTGGGGGAACAGCGTTGTGTGATCGAAATGTTCCACACCATAGTACAGCACAAACACGGAGCCCCTGTTGTTGGGTTAGAAAGCGACACATACCCGCTTTGTAAACTCTACGGTGCCAGACCAACTCGACACTCACCGGAGTTTTTAGGGCACAAATTATTACGCCTACGGACAAATTCAGTTCTGTCGCTGTTCACGCAGTCGTCCTGGGTTCAAATCTGTCCTTCAGTAGGACTATGTTTACTCTCAATGCCACTCCCTTTTTCACGTCGCCGAAAATATTTGCAATATAGAACTTACTAGGTGAAAAGCATTCATAGTATTCGACAGTGTAGATGTTTCTTTTTTTGCTGCGGCATATTCAGTTCTTGGTATTCGTCGAAATGGTGCATTTTAAGGTTGTATATGAGGATAAAAATATTTCCTAGTAAAAGACAAGTTTCCAAAAAAATAGGCTATGGGACTACCTGTCTGACGTGACAGTTATGGTGACGTCACTATCGGTCCTACCTGTAGTTGCGCTCACGTGACTATGACGTACATCTTGCCCGCCATATTGCATAGTTAAACATGGAAGTTGCTACGTAATATTGGATCTGTATATATGAAAACATTCACATATAAACTCCTCCTATTTTAGAGCCACAACAATACTCTTAACCGTTTGATTGAAAAATTTTCTCTTTTCTTATTTTTCAGATCCAGTGCGCGGTAAAGACGCTGACTAAGGAAAGGTTCGAGACTGCGCAGAGCGAGTTCTTCAAGGAGGCGACGATCATGTGTAGTATGGAGCACGACAACATCGTGCGGCTGTACGGCATCGTGCTGGACTTGTGTCTAGGATCGCTCATGATGGTACGAACAACAACTAGTCCTAGATCTAACTTTCGAAAAAAGTAAGAGAAATATGATGAACATGAAGAGGTTCTCACCAACGCCCCATCTCTGGCGGCATGTTTGATGGAACGTTGATATTTGATTCTTCGAGGAAGTTAAACATTCCAGCTTGAAGATACCAGTATGCACGTTATGCTGTCGAACTGGGAAAAGTTCAGCTGGCTTGTCACAAAGTAATAAATGTTTTGTGCTTCGCTTTCTTTGAATAGAGCTGGATATCAGGCTAGTGTTATCAGTTTCGATTACCGGTTCCAGAGACTCCAGATCAGAAACATGTCCTGTTTAGTACCGTCCCCCTGTTGAGTCTTAAGAAAACAGCTGAGCATGTTCTGTTTCTCATGATCAGGTGTCTGAGTTGGCCCCTCTCCGCTCCCTGTCTGACTGTCTGCGGGATTGGAACCAGAGACCGCTGTTCCCGGTGGTCATCCTGTGCGACCTGGTCATCCAAATCGCCAGCGGGATGCAGTATCTGGACAGCAAGGGGCTGGTGCACCGAGACCTGGCCGCTAGAAATATCCTCGTCTTCTCGCCAACTTTGGTAAGTATATATTCAGGTTCTTTGTGTTCCTCGTCTAAAGATCATGTACGGATTACAAGCCACCGCCTTGTTGTTTTTTCCAGAGGCAGAGTTTATGATAGGAAGTTCTTGTATTTTCTAATATTTTGCGCGTGGCTTATGAACACACAGTTGGTACGGTATTAGATACCGAAAAGAATTGCCTTTTGTTTTGGTCTCATCATCTATTGAAGATAAAGCTGATATTTGATATTTTATCACCATACACAGGTGAAGGTGAGTGACTTTGGCCTGACGAGAGCGCTAGGTGTGGGGAGAACGTACTTCAAGACGGCTACGACAGACAGGAAACTCCCGTTCGCCTGGTACGTAGCACACTTTGGTCAGATGGTACAGTCAAACCTGCCTAGGCGACCACCTTTTCAACGCGATCACCTGGCCATGGCGACCGCTTTTTCTCCGGGTGGTCGCCTTGGGCAGGTTTGACTGTACTGAAAAGAAATATCCAGCTTTCAAATGGCGTTGACGTCTTCCATGCTCCAAGTTTTGTGGCAACAACATTAAATGAATTATTAGTTTTCACGCCTAGAACTGAAATGTCTTCCTTTTACTTAACGCTGTACGCAACATATACATCTGAAGAGGTGAATGTACTAACGCAATGCAACAGCTTATCTACTAGTAGACTTTCATTTATGAGAGACTTCTTTTTAGACCAGACAACGGTACATTTTTGGAATTTTTTTCGAAAAAGAACTAAAAAGTGTGTGTTCAGCAACTGATCTTGAAGCAAAGTTGCCCACACACACAGACACACATACAAAAATCTAAGTCCGATTTTTGTATTGGAAATACAGTACGACTTTGCTTCCGAATGATTTCTACCAACATAAATTAACCTTCAAGCTCTTACAACTGATCTTGTGCGTCACTATAGACATTATTCTCTAGTGTTGAACGATATCTTTGGTTCCTGCTGTGTCTTGACTCAGGTGTGCACCGGAAGCGATTAACGAGTTCGTATTCACGTCGGCCACGGACGTGTGGAGCTTCGCTGTCACCATGTGGGAGATGTTCAGTTACGGGGAGCAGCCGTGGGCCACGTACAGCGGGGAACAGGTACGGGGTCTTTACCTAGTCTCTACCAGACTAACTACGCCGGCTGTAGAGAGAATATTTGCCAGGGTTTCATTTGCAGGCTCGCTGGCGAAAAGTGATCTTTACGGCGGACTGACTCTACTGGCTAATTAGTAGGTTTTTTTGCCGAATTCTACGATCCATACGCCTGTAGGAGGGCCTGGTGGCGAGGCCAGTCTTTACCGTGCACTAGATCTTAAGAATAAGAAAAGAGAACATCATTTAACGGAAACGTTTTAGAGCATTGTCACCATTGAAGAGTTTTTACCTTTACCAAGAGGGTTGTGTTATTTTCGATTTTGTGGCCTTTGTTGTTTGTGGATTTGTTTGTGGACAGCATAACTCGAGAAGTTGTGGATGGATCTGTATGATATTTGGCATGTGGATGGGTGTTAGCAAACCGAATGACAAGATAGATTATTACTTAGCGGCTTTCTATGGTACTGCTGTAGAATATTCGATGTTAATATTTCTAATTCTTCTTTTAGATTCGCCAGGCTATTGGCCCCCCTATGTACCACCGTCTGGAGAGACCCAGGTTCTGTCCGTTCAGCCATTACCGCATCATGCACGACTGCTGGAGCCACAAGCCTAAAGAACGGCCCACCTTCACCAAGCTGTGTCAGGTGCTGGAGGAGGTACGTGATGATTTTTTTCAATCTATTAGCCACTTTCCTAGGCTCCACGAGTCTGGCTTTTTTCCTAATCATCAGATGGCATATTAGTTCAATTGCACCCGGTTCGACGTTGCCAGCCTATATAGCCTCTACCAGGCTCCACGGATCGCTGGGAAAAAAAATTGAAATTGGCAAAATAGAGTGACAATCGCCTATTGATATTGTCCTTTAGCATACTATTCACTCTATTTGGCTCTACTATTTTTCCAGTCATCTGCGGAGCCTGGTAGAGGCAAGAAATAATCTGCAATAAGAGAAAAGCCAGACTCATAGAGCCTGCTAAAGACTTACGTCAGGCATAGTTTGCTTTTATTCTCAATACATATTGGCAATTAATCATGTATCAAAAAGAATACACATCAGGCTCCTTTTGTGATCAAAGATATAGTAGAAACTGTCCAAAATTTGTCAATAAAGCACCAGAGAAGCGTAGCTGGACAGAAATGGAAGGAATGATGAACACGTATTAGAAAGATACCTCAAATAAACAGATGAAGCCAAAGATACTAACTTCAACGTCCATGATTTATTTTGCAGGCGAAACCAGAGCAGAGAGTCGCCATTGGTGACGTCGATGGTGACGTGGTACACAACCTTATGACCGTAAAGGCCGGTGACGTCATCACAGTTCTGGAAAAACCAAGGTGAATTTTAGATGCCGGTTTATATTTTGCTTGAACAGTATGTATAATGGCTTAAATTGTGTATTATACAATGTATCTATATATATTTATATACAGGTAAATACCCAAGAAATAATTTCTCAATATCTATGTGAGCTGAAATTTCCTTTCTAGTATGACTAAATAACGCTTCTAGCAGCCCTCCCACTTGTTAATCGCCAAGCAGATCTATTGGTGGCAAGACAGTATCAAAAGGGCCAACCAGTATCCAAAAGGCCATCGATGGCCATTTGGATACTGGTTGCTTGGCCCTTTTGTCTTTGATACTATTTCTAGTACTGCCTTGCCACCGATTGATCGGCTTAGAGATAACCCACTGGTCAGGCCGATAGCAAATGGCCCAATCAGCCCCTGACCACGAGAGCTTGAGTAACACGGGCTATTTTCCTTCCTACTCGGCAGTGACAACCATGGCTGGCTCGGCGCGCTAGATGAGGACAAGATCGGCTTCTTCGACCCGGAGATGACGGAACCCTTCCAAACGGAAGCCGAGAAGCAAGAGAAAGCTGCCGCTGCGATAGACAAAAAGAGAAAAATGAAGAAAAGTACGATTTGTGTGTACATTTGAATTCCGAAATGTATCATTCTAACAAGTTTTATCATTGTATGTATGTATATGAACATTTACATCGTCGGTTCATTTTTCACGGTATAGGCGGTTAGCGTTTATTTATGTGGTGGATATTTTTAATGAATCTTTTTGATGGGTGATATTTATTTTTGTTTTCATTACAGCACCCCAGCCGTCAACAGTACAGAAAGAAGGCAACCATTATGAAACGTGAGCATTCTACTTTTTTGCGTGTGTCCCATATAATGTAAAAAATTGATCAATGTCGACAATATTGTTGTTTTACAGTCTGTATCACTTTGTAACCATGTGCTATTTGATTAACGCTTCGATGATTTAAGCTTGTTGGTGACATCTAGCTCTAATAAGTCTCTTGCACAACAGTCGACCATCCGCTAAGCATGACGGGTTCAATGCGCTGTCCAAGTTCTACATGAGCATGCGCGGGAAGCGGCGGCCAGGTGACGGGCAGTCCGACTCGGGAGGGGGCGCTTCTTCCTCTGCAGAGAGAGACCAGTATTGGTAGGTAGCGCTTTTTTTTGTGTGTACTGATAGGTGGGGCTTCGCATACATGTATAGTGATGGTTTAAATTTCTGCATATCACAGAGAATAATCTTTTATGCTTCTATGGAGTTCTTAATTCAAAATCTGCTCTTATCTTTCACTGCATTGCTTTTAGGTAAGTTAGAATTATGCTAATCAAACTGTTCAACATTATTTGAGAACTTCAAACTTTGACATTTTTCTGATGTACGTAATCGTGTAGTTGTGGTTACATGTTTTCACCGCTTTAGATGCATGCATATATCTTCTATGAATGTTACACCAAGGCGGAAAAATTATACTAATAAAGTGTACTTTCTCAATTGCAGTTCGCTTCAGGAGGAGACACTTCAAGAGAAGCCCTGTAAGCATTTTTATTTTACTGCTTCTTAGGACTGTATTTGTAATTTTTCCTTTTAACGAATGATGAAGAATCTCACTACCATCCCCTGGGCCACACTGACTCGACTGTATGGATGACATCTGCCCGTGCAATAATTTTCGCCCTTTTTAATATGTTCTGTGAATTCAGTCATTTGTAAAACCTTCCTGACCACTTTATGATAAATTTATGATAAAGGCAACGTTTTTGGCCCACCGTTTATATTTTCGCATGCTCGCATCAATTTTGCGGGGGCCAAAATATGTCATCCATACAATCAAATCAGTATGGCTTCAGTCGCAAACTTGCAATTGTTTCTTCCACGTTTTTGCTTGAGTCAAACTGCGTACAATGACTACAATCACAACTACATTTGTGTATTCACACTTGTTCTCTAAGATGTTTAGTGAAGCTGGCATGGGATATATTCAAGTAAAGAGTGATCAAAGGCCATTCAAGTGTTAGAACACCAAAGTGTGCGTTGTTTCAACTGTTAGCCTGATATCCAAATTGCAATTCTTTGTTATTTTCATATCAGCAGACATGCCGGCGGAAGAAGTTTCTGAGTCCGTTGATAGCCGTGAACCGAAGACGTCGACGGTGACATTTGAGTTTCCTCCCGCCCAGGCTGAGTTGGGTGGTGCGGCGGGCGGGGTGGAGGACAAGCGGCATTATGAGAACCTGAACGGGACCGACTTATCTGCCCAACCGGTATGTCAGACAGTGCATAATTCACCAGTTCATTTGTAAGAATATGGTTACGTTTGGAGCCGCATTGTTAGCAGCGACACCTAGCTGCAGTGTGGAATATAACCGGTCAGTAATAGATAACCATAGTTATCCTTGGTATAGTCATGTATACAGTAATTTGAAAGAGATGAAAAATCTAACGACTTCCAAACCGCAAAGCGAATATCCCAAAGAACTAAATGTTCGTATCATATTTCATCAGTAAACCCATGTGACTATTTTTTGCAGGACCCGGATGTAGGGCACGTCCTCATGCCGTTCTCGCCCAGACCAGACTATGACGTACCCAGGCCGCAGCCTCGTCCTGAGGCAGTCGGGGCCGATGCAGACTGTCGGGAAACGTCGGTTGATGACGTCACATACGACGTTCCTTCGTTAAATCCCCGACCTTCCACCATGTACTTTATGCGCATGCCTGACCTGGGGTGTGAAGGTCTCCTAGACGAGGTTATGTCTAGTTTCTCCACGGAGACGCTGGAGAGTTTGGGTGTGGACGAACCGCACAGAAGTCGTCCAACAAGTCAGACTGTGAAACGAGCGCCTCTTGCGACAGAGGAAAGTGACTCTCCTGTTGTTACAAGGACTAGGCAAAGAAATGAGTCCGCTCCTTCCGAGCTGCATATATCTGAACCAGAGAAGACGTCTTCCTCGAAAGTCTTGGACACTAAGAGTAAGAAGAACGCCAACGGTAAAAATGGCGCGCGTAGTAAACTCTTGCACGATGTACCAAGGCAGTCTCCGAAAGCAGCAACTAAGGATTTGAAATTACAGGCAACTAAAAAAATTACAGGAGTCAGTAAGAATCGTACAAACGGTAAGACTGGTTCTGATGCACCTTCCAGACAGTCTCCCAAACCTCTGCTGGTGTTAAAGGAAGACGAAACTTCTGAGAAGTCCACGAGGGCACCTTCGACTGAACGGTCACAAACAAGAGTCAGAACAAGTAACGGGTCTTCTAAACAGGCCTCAAAACCTGTGGGTAAAGCTGAGAAGAAGCCGCCGGCAACATGCCAGTGCGGGCGGAACGGGACACGTGCGGTAGGGAAAGGTTCCCCTAGTGAGACCACAAAGGATGGGACACGTGCGACCGGAAAATGTTCTCCTAGTGAGACCACGAAGGCGACCCGCAAGACAAGCCCCAATTGCAAGGACGAGAAAGAGGAAGCAAGTAAAAAGGCGCACAGTAGGAAAAGTGAGCAGTCGCAGGAGACGAATGGAGGAAACGCCGTGGTGATGAGGAAACTCGGGCGGGAGAACAGGGAACGGAGACCGAGAAGCGGCAGCGGAGAGGACGGGCTGGTCAAGTTCATGAAGAGAGCTCTACCAGATGAGGTACGAGTACTAGAGATATAAGCTATATCTCATAGTTCCAGTACCACAGGGGATTGCGGGGGAAAGAAGGAGGTTAAGGCCCCTTAGTAGTAAATGAATATTCATGTAGAATCGTTGCAAACACGCTATACAGCGAATTGTTTTCAAATGAAGGGACCTCAAACTTTGACTTAAACCACATTGCATCACAACTTTACATGCGACATTACTTATTCAAGTTATTGTTTGTTACTTTACTTACGCTGTCTTGCAAGTTATCAGATACATTGAAGGGAGACAAGCACACAAAAAGAAAACCCTACAGATATTTCGTTTATCGATTTGAAATATTTCAGCTAACACTTTCCCCTGTTTGTCTACAGGCTACGCCAGAGATGTGCGCCTTGGCGCTTCAAGCTACAAACTGCAACGTCGAGCAGGCCAACAAGTTTGTCAAACTTCAGCTGCGCACGCGCCAGGACTACTCCCAGTCAGACGTGCGTGCGCATGCGCTGCGGCGCTTAAAACAGAACAACTGGGACATCAACAAGACCACGCGGGTGCTTCTGGGAGAAGAATATGATAAGCACTCTGTTGGAAAACTCCAATAGGACGTTTGCTGTCCGTCAGAACTGTCAATCATTTCAATACTGCTGACCAAAAATGGCGTTGTGTAGAGCTTTATTCGACTGGTTATAATGTGTGACTGTTTGAATTTGCTCATGAAAAATTTTCAAGTCAAATGAGTGATGAGTTGTGCATTCCAATGAAAGGTACTGGGCTTGATGTTTTAAAGTCTAACATGCTCTAGAAATGGCCATTGTGAAAATGTATTTTATGAAAAGAGGGGGAAATTATTTTACAAAGAAGAAAAGAGGTAAAAGCTATTTTGCAATTAGAGAAGGAGTGAGGAGATGATAGATGGATCGTTGAGCTGAGTGGAAGTATATTTCATGTCTTTTATGTGGTGACTTTCGAGATGAAACTGATGATCACGTTTTAGTGATACGTGTTACGTCGATGAAGGTTAGACATCCAGGTAACAAGATATACACCTGGTAACAGTTACTCAAGCAACTAGATAGATTTTGTAAGTGGTCAGACGTCTGACCCTTTTCAAATTCTACCCAGTAGCTTGCGTAACTGTTACCTTGATGATCACGTGGTTATCACGTGTTCTTCACGTGACGATGAAAGGATAGAGAAGATGTTAATGTGTGTTGAGGCGATGTATATATATTGTTGGCTTGTACAGGAGAAGGATATTTGTGTATTGAATGCGTGTGAAACTTGTGTACGAGAAGATGGGAAAAGAGCACTCCAAAAGTATGATATGTAAAGAGTTCTGATATGCGGAAATTGCGAAATTGTGCCATACATGTGCGAACGTTTAGACACTCAGAAAAATGTGAACTATCTAAGACCTTGGTCGTACTTTAAAGCTGTTTTGAGCTTCTATGCATATTCAAATTGATGTATTTGTCACATCAAATATTGTATTTGGCCTGTATTTGGTATTTGGCCAATAAAGATGATTAAAATGACTTCAGTATAAAACGTCCGTTGTCACTCAGTTATAGTGTGTTGTATGCGATTTCTTTTTCATAAACGGTCAACCTGTACCGCGGTGTTTTCCAGCCATAATGTTGTTACTTTTGTCAATGATCATGGTGTTTAATACAACAGCCGGATATCCAGCTTTGGTCCGCTTGCCAATCGTCGCAACGGTGGCAAGGTGGTCTTGTGGTTGACTAAGAATCTAAATGTTTGGGAATCCCTAGCAGTCCCCAATGTTGTGCCCTTGGTAACACCTATTCCCTCACTCGACTCAGGTGAAAATGTGCACCTTGCTTCGGTTAGGTACGTCCTCTCGAATGGGCAGTAAAGCCGTAGGTCCTGTGTTTGAGGGGGACGCTTACTGCTGAAGGTGGTTTTCCGGTTGTGCGGACAAAACAAACAAATGCCTACTCCATTTCCTGCCACCTTTCTGTCACTTTTGACGCAACTTCCTGACAGTGTCCCCAACGTACTTATTGCTAGCATTGAAATGCCGATTGCGAAACTGCGGATTCATCCCCAGAACAAACAAGCAAACCAGCTGATACCTCTGCTTAATGGTTAATGGTTTATTTGATTAAAACACATCGCAGCGCTGCAGTCTTTTGAGCTGCGTATCTCAAAAGCATCGGAGTGGTTGAGCATGAGAGCTAGCCTCTACCGGGCTCCAGAGGCGGCAGAAAAGAGTAGAAACTGGCCAAATAGACAAAAAAACATGCAAGAGGAGTTAGTCTGCTACAGTTTGCCGCTCTGATGGATGGCATATTGGATCCTCTCTCCGTAGCCAACTCCCTTGCCATACTATTCACTCTATTAGGCCAATTTCTACTATTTTTCCAGCCATCCCGCGGGGCCTGGTAGAGGCTACATGAGAGCAGCATCCAGGCCTTTAAACATCCGATCGTTGTAGATTCAGTGTCAACCTGTTTGAATATTTAACCACGGTCCTGGGAACGCGAGCAGCTGATGTCCCACATTGCGTCAGGTCATACAGCTTTGACCGTCATTAACAGCGTCTCTCAGACAAGAGTCTATAGCTACTGGACAGCTCTTGAAGACCCCCTACGTGCAACATGAAGCGCCTTGTGTGTCTATTTCTCATCATTATGGTGTCGGAGGTGGTGGTGGAGGGCCTGTCCATCCAAGGTATGGTTAGCACAGCGAAACATTACTTTCCATACGATTTTGAAAAAAAAACTTCCCGGTATATCTGATATGCACCATATGTTCCACATTTACACACATATTTGGATCAGAGGACAGAAATTTTTCTTGATAGTGTTATTTCCAGATTAGATCTATTTTAGACGGATAGATAAGTACATTTCTTTCGAACAAGGAATACAAAATTGATATTAACGATACATATCTCTAAAACAACTTTATTATTACATGTATGGTTATATTCTACAAGGGGGGATACTTTGAACCGAAGTTACTGTTGCATTTGTGTCTTACAGGGAGGGATGACATAGAGCAGCGCGTGCTTTCCTGGGTACAAATTCAGTAATGATATATTTGTGCCTTCCAGGCAGGAATGATATGGACCCATGCGTTACACACGGGGAGAGTTACTGCCAGTATCGGTGCCGTCAAAAGCAGCTGAGCGGGTTCTGTAACGAGGAGAACCGCTGCATCTGCTACTACGACCCCAACAACTTCTTCTGAGTAAGACTCTTGGCAACTTCCGCTTGTTTTTATAAACAAAACAAAACGAAGAAAAATATCATACTTATACAATGAATGGACCAGGTAGGTCTGAAAACTGGCGGTTGAAGGTGTTAACACCCGTCCGCTACATTTTATTTGTTAGGATATTACAGCACACAACACAAACACTTGCTTAACCTTCTGCCTGATAAGGTAGCCGTATGGCACCAAATTTGCATTGGTTATGGGGTTAGGCAGCGGGGAGAAGGTTAAATTTCCTTTCATTTACCTTTTTACAGAAGTATAGATATTCCCGCTAAAATTTTAAGACTTTTGTTTGATACTCATCCAATTCAAATATCGTTCTGCAGGATAGCAGGTGATGTGTGGAGAGGCGCCACCTAGCAGCTGCTCACGAAGTGCATCCTCTAAAAGTTTGTGATTCCGCACAGTAAACAAACCGTGCAGCAAAATATGGTTCATTCTCGTCTTAGCATCTGGTTGTTTTCTTTGTTGTTGTTGATGTTGTTAATAGTGAATGTAGATTACACAGCTTGTTGTTTGCTTATGTTGGGTGGTAACACAGAGTTATTACATTCTATTTATCTATTATCTATTATCAGATAGAACCAAATGATTATCATAGGAGCCTTCCTCTGTTGTCATCCTCAATTGAGGTCAAGCATGTCCAACGTTTAAAATCAAGATTGAAAAAAAAGCCAAATAATGACAAAGAAAGAGATTGAACTAGAAAAACACAATGAATGAATAACAAAAGAGCAAGAATATAAGACCATCAATTCCGCAAAGTTAACATTTGATTAGATATTGATGATAAAAGTAGCAACTCACGACAAGAAAACATATTTACTCGGTCAAGAATGCACGGTGACTTTCCTTTATTCAATCTACAAATTAATCATTTTTCACTAATCAACTAGCAGGTCAACACCATCATCTCGGCGGGTTAAGCTCGTACCGTGTAACTAACCATCCTTGAAATCGCCGGATCTTTTCCGCCATCTTGCCCATTCCTAAGATGCGCATGTTGGACTCGTCCACAAACGCTTTTCCGTACCAGAACTCACTGTGAGTCAAGATAGTTTCCCGCCCTTTTCCCTTCCTTTCTGTCAGAGTCAGATGAATCACAGACGGCAGCTCAAAACTGATGGGAACAAATCTGACTGTGTACCTGTACAAACAAAATGTTGATTTGATCAGAAGTAAGCTTTAGTTTTTTATTCAAAAGCAATACAAATATCGTATATTTGACAGTAGAAGCAAATTTGGTTCTAAATGTTATTGTACAAACATATTGTGAAAATTCATACGCTCACAGACTCTAGGATGACTGCTCAAATGAAATAAAAGATATACAAACCTCTGGACCAACGAAATCGCCATCCAGTCCTCTGCGTGCTCCACAGTGTAGCCTAGAGTTTCAGCCTTCGTCAGGGCCTTTGGAAGCTGGCAGAAGGCTGTGGTGATCTCGCGCTTGCCGAGAAGCCTGGCGAACGGGTCTGTAAAGGTGGCGCCCGGGGCGTAGAAGCCGAGGTGGTCTGATGACGGCTTGCCCTGGTACAGGGACAGGACTGCCCGCACGAGCGGTTGGCGGGACTGGACGATTCTCTTTTTCTCTGTCTGTGATTACATGGACATAATCGTTACGTTGCGATGTTGTAAACTGTTGAGTTATCTTAACGACTTCTGAGATGTAAAAACAAGCACATACACCTGGACATGTCGCTGGACACAGAGTAAGAATTTCGGACATATAACCAGACTTAAAGAGGGAATATACATCTGGGCCTAGCATATAACTACCCCTGGGAAAGAGACAGAGGGCGTCATAAGATATCTGCAGTCAAATTTGATCCACTGTTCGAGCCACGTGTCCACATTCTGCATAAACTTACGTTATGCCCGCATTGGGATGATTCATTCTTTGGTATCGTATAGTTGAAAATATGGGTAAGTTCAATTCCATTCGTGTTGGAAAATTACAGTGAACATAAGTCTTCATAACCTTCTGTGTACTCTTGCTACGCTTTTGTTTGCGCTCACAGGGTCCCACGCTCTCGAGGACACTAATCAAGGAAAACAGAAGGAAATGGACACATGAACTTGCATGAGTGCTACGCCAAAGGAAGGCTATAGCAAAGGAACAATTCAGATAGAGACTTTCTAAAAAATACCTCGGTGACGTGAGCACCCAGTCGAGGCCGAACCACTTTGAAAGCCGCGGTCCGGAGGTGGTATATGACGTAACCCTGCACGCCTGCGTAGTAGAGCGCAGAGGCCGTCAGAGCAAGCTTGATCAAACCCATAGTGACGTCAGTACCTGGCCATGGTATGAACTGGAAATCATTCAACAAACAAACAAATAAATACCTTTCTGTCGTCATCTCAAAGCAGATGTTGGGTGGTTTGGATTTTTCTGATAATCCTCTGCCTCACATTTATGTTTATGAAGTTGGAGTAAATAAAAACTCAGTCAGTGCGAAACAAATCTTCGTAGAAATTTTCACAGATTTCATAGTAACGTTATATGAAGAAACCAAGTTTAAGATCGTATGAATTTCATTGTAAAGCATGGCAAATCGACGTGTTGATATAGCAACGCAGCAGAGTTATATGGGACGTCGGTTGCAGTTCAGTTGACCTCCGCCATAAAATACGTCAAACTCCGATATTAAAAACCACATCTTTTGTTTTCAAATATCGTGTGAATTGCACGCTAAACCCAAACTTATTTCCGTTGTTATTCCACATCCCTAGTTTACCCTACTCTTATTGAATGTTAGCCGTGTCGATGTAGGTCAGTGTTTGTAGTACAGGCGAACCTTGTGTAACGTCGGTAAAAGACGGTGTGGCGTGAACTCGTCACACTGACGACATGGACCTCTTTACTACGCCATGCAGCTCTAACCTAGGCTGCAGTTAAAGGTTATGTTATGATTAGTACATGAACCTGAAGAATAAGCACTAGCACACTACAAATGTACCTCGTTTTACTAGAAACCTTGCAGCAGGACGACTTGCATCTTTCTCAGCTGTGTACTTCCGGTAAAGGTCACGAGCAGTCAAAGGTCAATATAGCACCCCTTATTATCCGATAGTATCGCTGTACGATAGTGTGCAGTATTGTTTCGTTCGCTGGTTAGTGAGTAATCTGAAGCCACAATGATGGTATCCAGTGCATGTACATTGCGTGTTTTATTAACTAAGAGAAGTAAATTAGCTCAAGGATCCAAAATGGCATATATCCAAATAACAACGACTTCGTACAAAATACTGCTTTCAGTACAGTATGACACAAATGTCATATTTTGCCAGTGTTTGTTTGTCGATTTATTGTTAAATGCCATTTACAACTCTTCATGAGTTCCAATGCTACATATCTCTCCTGTCCAACCCGGGTAACAACGGCACGACGTCCCCTGCCGGCCTGGAAGGTACTGCAGTCTCTCTCGCAGGGAGGACGCATCTTCCTCCGACATGAGCTGTGAAATTAGAAAAGTGCTTAATCATATACATTTATGTGTAGGTTAATTAATTTGTATCCAATTGACTGTTTGTATGTATGAATGAAGAAGACCTTACGAACGTCGCTGTACTTTTGTTGTGTCAAGAAAGATTACCTTATTTAGGTGAAACGATTAAATACAAGATTAGTGTCCGTGTGACACTGTGCAATATAGGGCAGTCAGGGATAGCATACTTCACCCCCTTGACGGTAGGTGCCTTCTAGAATTCTAAACGAATTTTAATTTTGCTCATCAATCAAATGTAAAATAGCGAGCAGTACACTCAATCATATGGCGACAAAATCTTACATTTTGCCCAAGTGGATACACCGACGAAGCCCCCTCCTCCACTTGTCTTTGTTCCAGTGATGGGTCCGTCGATGTTCTTTCATAAGTAGTCACACATCTGAAATTACATATACATAAAATACGTTCATGAGTCAAACAAAAAAGAATTTTAATGGCAAAGTATGAAGTGAATGAACCTAGTATATAATCAACAGAGCTAGAGACCATGGATACTATAGCTAATAGTCGTCAATATGATAGAAGACTTAAATTACGAAAGTTTCTCTAGATCTTGCCATTCCATGTTTCTTTTGCAAAGATATAGATTTTCTTAGGCACTTTGCCATGTTTAGTATCATTCCTTATTCAGGTATGAAAAGATTGTCGAATACTGTCTTAGTCTTACCTTCCGTGGTTATTGCACTCTCTCATGCTACATTCAGCTGCCAGCTGCACCATTTTCTTGGCAAATGGCCCGAATGTTGTTGTCACATAATCGCGAAGAATCAAACAATTCTCCTGTAAATATGAAAATACAAATTATAATGAAGAAACAAGCATCAGAAAAAATAATAATTAAGAAACAATCAAACTCATCCAACTCAGTAAGGTTTGTATATGAGAAATACAAAGCCTATAAAGAATGAACCTATCAACTAATCTATCTTCACCGCCAGGGATATGGTGTTTCATGTCTTTAAGGCATAATTACAGACTTAGTTATACCCGTACTCTCATGTCAGGCCAATCGCTTGGATACGTCAATCAACTACCAGCCTGCGATCGGTCCTTCTCACTTGGTCTCCATCTAATCAAATACACCCCCCCCCCCTCGCCATAATGTTGGGCGGAAAGTTTCCAGCCAATCAAATTGTCTCTTGGCCGTAGATGCCGACATGATTGGCTGGTAGCTTTCACTCCAGCAACGGGAGGCTTGTCGATTGGCTGACGGCTGAACGGTACCAACGCGAAGAGCACGGCTTGCAGACCGGTATGCCATCACGGGTCGTTACTTGACAGATGTACAAGCGGGCTCGGTATGAGAGGATGGTTGTATTGGATATATAACTCGTGCCTTGGTGTTAACGTCCGCCCAGGCCCCCCAGATGACCACACCGGCCGACCCCTGCCCCGCCGGCTCTTGTATGGACGAGGCCAGGTCAGTCTGAAGAACGATATGAGGGCAACATTGAAAAATGCACATCAATTGTTATAGATAACATCATCATGTCAGGCGGGTTGCCCGGACTAACACTAACACTTACAATAGATAACACTTACTATCAATATAAAGGAAAACTACTCTCCTGTTAACATCATAAAACCCACACATTACAGAAAAAGTGGGATCATTCGTCTTCCACTGTCTCGCAAAAAGAAGCCGAACCCAATAAGCTAGAACTTAGTGTCAGTAGTTAAGACTAGAGCAGTCATATGTTATATTGTTCATCATTATCCGTCCTTCCACTCTGTGTTACGTATACATGTACATGTACTTGCAATTAGCCTACGGGCAGGAATTTGCAATAAACTTTCAATATTTCAGTTTATGGCCATTTCCTTATTTGCAGAGTTGATTACATTAACGGTCATTTCGTACTGCATTCAGTGTTGCTCGATTATTTTCTATACATGTTTCTGATATCTGATTAGAAACACAAGTGCAGGACAACTATGAAATAGATACACAAAAGGGCATTGTCGTTTTGATATTGATATCATTAGACTGAAATAAATAGTGCTATCAAAGCTTGAGTTCGAATTTCATATGAATTTCCTTACAGACATTATAACCATGTAATAAAGCCGACAACAAAAAACTAACTTCGGTAAGATACTCCACTGACTCCCGATACCGAAGGCGCACGTAAGGGTAGACGGGAATATCCGAACTTTGCCGACTGTTCATGACTCGGAAGGTCTCGGCCACTCGGGCCCGAACGAACTGTTCCGAGCTGGGCAGTCTTTTGAAGACATTGGACAGGTATATAGAAGGGTATAACGCTGTGCTCTCCTCCCACAGCCATTGTAGTTCGTCATTGTCGGATTTTACTTTCTGAAGGAAACAAAAAGTAGTTTCTTTCACAAAGGTAAGTGAGAATGCGCACTTTTGACGACATACAACTTTCAAAATTTAATAGCGTTGTTTTTAGTATCGAAACACACACACGCACACATACATACACACCCGGGCACACAAACGCAATGCGGACACATACAGAAACACACGCATAAACAGACGCGACAAGTATAGTAACACACAGAGACAAACACAACTACAACTAGAGTTCCACGAACACATTATCTTCGCGAAATAATCATGGCTTATTATGGAGAGTGATTGTTATTTACATGCTTATCACCCCCTGCAAATCTGATCATACACCATACCGTTTGGAAGTTATAAGGGGTGGGGGTGGGGGGTGGAGAAAGGAGTCCAGCCTAGATAAGGCTAGATAAATCATTTAGTGGTACAGGACTAGTATATGTATCTAGTGTGCTGATATATGTTATAACAGGTCATGAAAAAATACGAGTATGTTGATATCATATGGGCCACACAGGTTTGATATTGCAATGTTGTAAGATGAAAGTGATGATGAAATGGTACAGTCAATATATATGAATAAATCTTTATTTCGTATCATGCACATTTTGAAAGACATAGTACATGTGACTTTTCCGTGCCTGGCATCGCACGTGGTGCAGTTTTGGTGCAGTGTATTCTCCGAGCAGAGGAGTGGGCCCGGCTGTTTTTTTGCGTGTTTTTAGGTGTTTTTGTCAGGCTTTCTATTTTGTCCCCTTTTTGTTATGTCGCCAACCGTGTGTTGGACACGAATTCCTAAATTGAACACGTTGAAACCAACCGGACCCACACCTCTGCTTGTAGAGTAGTCACTAGAGAAGTGCCCCATCTGTTGTTTATATAACCTACTTTTGGCAGGACATTGTTTACATGACCTATGTCAGGGGATACTGTCACACACATGTTTGAGAGTCTTATTGTTATGAAATACAGCGGGTTTTCAAACTTCCCTTACTAATAATGCTAATTAGCTCCTGATTTGCATAATTGGTCTTTGATTCTGTAAAGCACCATCTGAGCTCTCTACATACCAAATATCACGACGATCAGTCGACCCCTTCTCAAGTTATTCATGTCTAAATGTCAAAACAAAAACACCCACTGCAGTTCTAAACAAGCCGCTAGGGTGCCCAAACTTACACGTCTTACTTTCTGTGGCATGAACTATCTACCACACAAAAATCATGACCATAGCACTTTCAGAAAATATGCCCCCAAATTTCGAAGCTCTGCTGCAGTACCTTAGGTGCCCGCTAGAAGGCCCATTATTAAACTTGACCTTCTTTTCTGTAAACCCTACCCATCCACTAAATATCATACAGATCCATCAACACCATCTGTGGCGTCGGTGTGGCGTAATGGTGAGAGCATAGGGCTGCCAAACAGCGTGGTTACGTGGCCCGAGTTCGATTCCGGCTCTCCCCCAGACATGTCTGGACATGCACCCGACGTTGTGCCATTGGGAAAGGCACTTCACACAAAATCTCTCACTTCACTCAGGTGTAAATGAGTACCTAGCTTTGTCTAGGGACGTCCCTCGGGATAGGACGTTAAATGGAGGTCCCGTGTTTGGGGAGAGCCACACCCCGCGCACGTAAAAGAACCCACCACACCTTTCGAAAAAGAGTAGGGGCATGCCCCGGTGTGCGATGGTCCAAAAACCTACAGTCGGCCGCACATGGGTTCGCCCTTAGTAATAGCCTCTGGCTAGTTGGGTAACCCTGGCAACATGCCGAACCAATAAATAAACATTTAAAAAAAATAAGATCCATCAACAGCTTCTAAAGTTATGCTGGCGACATACAAATACACATCCACACAAAGCCCGCTGCAGTACCGACGACGACAAGGGGAACCATTTTTGAACTTGACCTCCGTTTCCTCAACATCTACATGTAATATAGTGCATATCAAGTATTATACATACTTGATATATAATACTTGATATAGATGCAGATGTGTGTATGATATTATGATATTATGATATAATGATATGATGATATGATATTATGATATGATATTATGATTTATAATATCATAATATCATAATATCATAATATCATAATATCATAATATCATAATTTTACAATATCATAATATCATAAAATCATTATATCATTATATCATAGTATCATAATATCATATCAGAATTATCATTTCCTGATCTGCTTATACATACTTGATATGCACTATATTCCTCAATTGAGGAAATGATAATTCTGATATGATATTATGATATTATGATATTATGATATATATTAAACCACATAAAGCTTATTATGATATAATGATATAATAATATGATTCTATGATATTGTGATATTGTGATATTATGATACTATAATATTATGATATGATATTATGATATTATGATATGATTTTATGATATATTGTTATATTCTGATATTCTGATATTCTGATATTCTGATATTCTGATATTATGATATTATGATATTATGATATTATAATATTATAATATTATGATATGATATTATGATATTATGATATTATGATATTATGATATTATGATATTATGATATTGTGATATTATGATATTATGATATTATGATATTATGATATTATGATATTGTGATATTATAATATTATGATATGATATTATGATATTATGATATTGTGATATTATGATATTTTGATATTATGATATTATGATATTATGATATTGTGATATTATGATATTATGATATTATGATATTATGATATTATGATATTATGATATTATGATATTATGATATTATGATATTATGATATTATAATATTATGATATTATGATATTATGATATTATGATATTATGATATTATGATATTATGATATTATGATATTATGATATGATATTATGATATTATGATATTATGATATGATATTATGATATTATGATATTGTGATATTATGATATTATGATATTATGATATTATGATATTATGATATTATGATATTATGATATTATGATATTATAATATGATATTATAATATGATATTATAAATCATGATATCATAATATCATAATATCACAATATCACAATATCATTATAACTCATAATATCATAATATCATTATATCACAATATCATAATATCATAATATCATATCATAATATTATAATATCATAATATCATAATATCATAATATCACAATATCATAATATCATAATATCATAATGTCATAATATCATAATATAACAATATATCATAAAATCATATCATAATATCATATCATAATATCATAGTATCATAATATCACAATATCATAGAATCATAATGTCATATCATAATAATATCGTATCATGCTGTATTATAATATCATTATTAATATGTAAATTTTCATTTGATATTGTTGTTATTGTTCTTTTATTGTTCTTATTGTATTGTTCTTGTAGTATTCATAAATTCATAAATTCATAAATTCATAAATTCATAAATTCATAAATTCATAAATTCATAAATTCATAAATTCATAAACTTGATTCGCGGGACTTTGAATGTGTTTATAAATTTATTTATATTTATGAATTTATTTAAATTTATGAATTAACGAATTTATGTATTTGTGACTTTATGAATTTATCAATTTATGAATTGATGAATACTATAAGTATGCGTTTCAATATAGATATAAATGAAAATTTACATAAACATTGATGAATATTCATAGACATTTACAAACATTGATGACTATGAATATTGGTGGTGGATTCTGCATCTGTATCATGGAGAAGTTTAGGTAACATCGCCTTTTTATCTGGTGTTATCAATCTGAGAATGGGGTCTAGCTATTTACCACATTTATCGAACGTTAAGTATTTTAGTGTTATTGTGATAATAATTGGCAACACACCTCAAGCTCATTCAATTAACAAGGCTGCTTCAGGCAAGGAGTGTGGTTTGTAGATGTTAATGCTGTTGACTTTGTAACAGTGGGGGTTCAAGCGCCTCCAACTGACCAGTCTAACTGGTCGCGACCTTTTAGCCTAGTGGTTAAGGCGTGCGTGCCTGTGATCTGGCCTCCGGTTTAGGCGTGAGTTCGAATCTCGGTTGGGATCACTTGTTTCTTCTCGCTCCTTTCATTTGTTTCAACTGTGGTCGATAGTTTGGTGACTGTGGTAGCTATGCACTTCACTCCATCGGCTGAAATATATCGGCTGTGTAGGATTGACGTCTTGTGTAGCAACAGTCATCACCCCTCCTCCTGTTCCATTTCTGTCTGCTCTGAATGCCGTTGCTTGTGGCAGAAAATTTTCAGTCTGTTGTCGGCCATTCAGGAAGGTTTCCACGAAACAGAAGACATCGACTGGTTGTGTTGATCTGTCAGCTCTCATGTTTTTTAAGATGTTCCGCGTAGGAGTATATTCAGGAACTTGACATTTAATGCAAGTACATGTATCATGGTCTTCTGTTTCAGGTTGTTGTGTAACCTTTGACACAGGCAGCTGTTTTAGGAGTTCCATTTCTTTAAGAACATATATTTTGGTTTACAGTATTGTAATTGCATACGGTTTAAATCCCAATAGATACAATCCGTTCAAACTCAACATGACGTATAACTGACCTGAGAAAAAACGACCCGTTTGCGCTCAAAGGGGACAACAGCTTTGTCCAGTGATCTACCTTAAACTTTAGGTACAGTCCCATGCTAAAGATTGAGGATACTGTTCTCGTCGGGCTTGGATCGTCCGCTTGCCGTAACTGAGAACTTATTGAACATTGTCTTTTGATGGGTACCGCATTTGGGTAAATCTTTCTTGTATTTGCTTTCACTGTCGAATTTTACGAGGAAGGTGTGGACATCATGGCATGTGCTGTCAATGCCTACTACTGTTGCGAATGCGCCCTTAACAATTCCGTCTAATATGTTAACGTTGGCAGTGACCACGACTCTTGCCCCTACTGCTATTGACAATATCTCTCTAAAGCCTCCTGTTTCACTTTTTTTTTTGAGGGTGTTAGATTTGTGATACCTGTTACTGTTTTTTCGTGTCTCTGTCTTGAATGTGAAACACCCT
Organism: Branchiostoma lanceolatum; assembly: GCF_035083965.1. Taxonomy (NCBI): domain Eukaryota; kingdom Metazoa; phylum Chordata; class Leptocardii; order Amphioxiformes; family Branchiostomatidae; genus Branchiostoma; species Branchiostoma lanceolatum. Next base: position 7,656,561 of record NC_089731.1, on the reverse strand, counting down.
GGAGGGGAGTTCATTCAGGTCCTGATGGGTAGCATAGGTCTGTTTTAAAGATTATCCTGATTTTGAGGATGTTTATGTCACTATCTGCGCAAGAACCTTTTCTTACTCTCATCTACGAAGGACTGTGGTCCACATCCAGTGTGGTATATACAACTGCATTTTACAAACCACATAAAGCTTAGTATAAATACTATAATGCCTTCTGTAGTGCCTGCTGCTTGCACATTTCCTTATATTCATCGTTTTGACTTGTCCCGCACAGGGCCAGACCTTTCCTGTGTTTGTTGATATAAACTCCGTCCCAGCGGGAGTGTAGTTTGGCCGGTGGTTTTTGAGGTCACCAGAGAGCATCAATCTAATTTGCACAGGCCTGCTGACAAGCAGGTGTTGTCCTTAGATATAGGTCGACAAAAGGTACTTAAAAATGTAATTATAAACAAGCCTATTTCACCACTTAATTAGACCCTGATTACAATTTCATATGTCTTTATTTGTTAATCATTACCTCAATAACCTACCTGTCCAAAACGATGCAAATTCATCAAACCCTACCCGAGTTATTCGCCTCCAAAGGTAACATAAAAAAATCCCACTGCAGTTCTAAGCAAGCCACTAGGGGGTCTAAACTTACATCACTCACTCCCTGCCCCAAGAGCTGTACACCACTTAAAAATCGTTACCATAGCACTTCTATGAAATTTGACTACAAGTTTTCGGCGAATTAATAAACTTTCCTCATTTATTATGCAAATTATCGTCTTCTTTGCATGACAAGTATTCAGTTATGTAAAGCATCACCGAAACTATCCACATGCCATAAATTATGATAATCCGTCAATCCCTGCTGGAGTTATTCGTCTCCAAATGTATTAACAAAAACGCCAACTGCAGTTCCAAACAAGCAGCTAGGGGGCCTTAATTCCCACCACTCACTTGCCGTTCCAGAAGCTATATACTACCAAAAAATCATGAACCTGACGCCTCCAGAAAATTTGGCCTCAAACGTTGAAGCTCCGCTGCAGTACCTCAAATACCCGCTAGGAGGCCCATTATCAAACTTGACCTTCCTCTTTGACATCACTACCCATCCACGAAATATCATGCACAACAGCCAATAGCTCCTCGAGTTATGCTGGCGACATACAAACTCTCACACATACAAAGCCTGCTGCAGTTCTGTAGGAAAGCGCCAAATAAATCATTTTTAAACTTGACCTCCGTTCCCACAATCTCTTCCAAACTACTAAAAATCATTGAGATCCATCAACGTTTCCGTCACTTTTTTTGCCTACATACAAAAACAGAAAAATTTAAAGTCCGCTGCAGTATTGTTGGAAAACGTCAGGTGAACGATTTTTGAACTTGACCTTCCTTTGCACAACCACTACACACCTACCAACTATCATGAAGATCCATCAAAGGTTTCCCGAGTTATGCTCTTGACATACATACAGACCCATACAACAGCCGGCTCAACCGAAAACATAATCTGCTCCGAGTTCCTCGGCGAAGATAACTACAACACACACATACACCACACACACACACACACACACACACACACACACATACACATACACACCCGCGCACACAAATGTATACACACACAAACACACACAGAAATGTAAAGTACTGAAAAGCCCTTTTATGTCCTAATCACAAAATCCGTACATTCGAAATTACAAGATAATATATATAAGGAAATGGTCACCTTCCGACAGTCATAGCTGGGGTCTTCTTGTAATCTCATCAAGTGTGGGAAATTATAGCAGTCCGGGAACAAGTAGAACCCCCAGAAGCCTCCCGGGCGTACCGTCTTAACCATGTTCAAGGTTTCCCCCATCCACTTCCTCGCTGCTCCCTCAAATTCCTCTTTTGCTTTTGTCGTCACTTCCGCCCTGCTAGCATACGGTAACTCTTGTCTGACGAGCTCTTCCGACTTTGTGCGATAGATGTTCTTCGAAAACAGCAAAATCAACGGTATTTAGACAGAAATTAAGATATTTAAGATTTTGATATATTAGTACCAGAAATCTACACCCTAAAATTCATGATTATTATCTAAAAGATAATAGAACAGTAAAATACATGGCCAGAAACTATTTTTGAGCGCGTGAAGTGTTTGAAAAATTAGTTTGTGTCATTCATTGTGTTCTTCGTGAGCCAGTCTCGAACTATTGAATCATATAAAAACGTTTCTCTAGGCAGAATTCAATGAGATTGATGAAGGAATTTGCTCCCAAGCGCCTCTTTTGGACGTCCTGTACTTTTGAACTAGTCTCCAAGCAGATATTTGGTGGCAAACTCGTTGCACTTTCATAGTTCCCCGTTTCTGAGTCAATGAGCCTCCCAACATCTGCTTGGAGATTACCTTGGAGCCCCAGTTCCTTCTCCACAGCGGTCTCCAGAACTCCCAGTCGATCACGCCCAGACCGCGATAGTCGGCGTCGGGGATCAGTCGGGAAATGTCGTCTGTAGCCTTGGTAAGGTGGTCCTTGAGGTCGGCTTTCTGCGATACACGACTCGATACAGTTACGATTGTGTCATGGAAGTCTTGTAAAAGACTCGATGGTTATTCACTCATCTTACACATATAGATGTTTATAGTACGTGTTTTTGTCTTTCACACCAGACCCCCTCTCCATAAGAATTTGTGTCCAATCATAAGTCCTGTTCTTTACCGTGAGATTTGCATGCCAGGGATGTACGAAAACGCTTAGATGAAACAAAATGCAACCTGGGTATTATAGGAATGTGCATAAAAGTTTGATGGGAAAAAAGTCCACTAAAAAATGAACAAAAATTGTCACCCGGACGTATCATTTACATTAAAACATCAAAACTACATTGTGCGATTCGAACATTTTTTTACAATAATCACTTGAACAAAAGTCGTTCATTTTCTATAAATCCTTACCTGAGGTAATCCTCCGTTATTCTCCTCTCCGGTCTGTTCGTGAATGTTCGGGTACAACCCGAGGTCGTTGGCGTAGAAAATGGTCATGTATGTTCCATTCCACTCGTGCCCAGGGTTGTACACGATCTCGTACCCATCCAAGTTGATCTCAATGCTTAGATTTAGACCAAATAATATCATGAGTTTCTTTTACTTGTAATTTTGATTAACATTTCAACATGGACATTTAACATGAGATACAGCACATATGTCCCTACCAAACGTAATGTAGGATTTTTAAGTGATATCTAATTACAAATCTTATTAATACAGATAAACGTAACGATACATTCACATCCATTGCGTTGAGAGTTTGACAAAGAAAGGTTTGGAAACACCAGTGCTGTTTTCCTTCTTTACAGTCGTTGAAATGTTTGACTTAAACCTGTCGTTCAACCATTTATAAGTCTTATAACTGCTCAGATCCTCAAACAGAGGGAACAGTTTCAAAGGAAAACGGGGAAGGGTTACATACTATTACACAAAGAACTCGGAACGCCTCAAGGATCTGAGCACACAAGCACAAAAATTTAGCGAATCTGTTCACTCGTATTGCATATCCATCTGCTATATCTAACGTAAGATATCGAATGCGTTGTAGAAATAGTATCTGCTATTACCCGAACTTCTTCGTACATACTCTGGATGGGACGTTCCACACAATGTTGAAAGGTCTGTCCGGTAACGCTGGTCCTTCCTGTGATACATATGCCTGGCCCAGTAGCAATAGAACGAAGACGTTTGCCCTTGAACTCAAGGTCATCTCGGAAGAGTAGTCTTTTGAAACAGTATTGGAGCAGCTGAGCACGAAAATAGAGTCCTCCGAACTGGTCAGACCAGCTGCCAGTCAACCTCTGAACTTTTACCCACCAGGAGTGAGCGTAAACCGAACATGCAGTGTTTGTACATATCGACAGGGGTCTCTTTTCACCATCACCATCCCGCCGGCCGGTCTCTAATGGTATGGAATCTAACACGATGCTCATTGTCTGTATCTAAACGAAAGTTTACTTGATATTACTGTAAGGCGTTTCCGCGTGACGTCATAGCCACCTTAAGCTTGATAGTGTTAGAACCTGGAGATATCAGATGTCTATGTACATAATGAGTTCGTTCGTTCAGGCCCTCCTCCCAGCGTGAACGTCATCTCGGTTTTATTTACGTCCTCTTCAGAAGTTGCTACTGGTTACAAATATTTGTTAGGTCAAGAAGCTAAACATTGCTGGATAAAAACACTCTTTCCAGCGAAGAAAACAGGGGAAATGCAAAGAGGTTTCAGCTGTTTGGGCTGTGTGTGATTAGCTGACGTGACCTCCAGAGAGCGCAAACGGAACGAACAAAAACACCGTGCAGCGAGACAATTACGGACCCGGTAGTTCCACCTGAGTGATCACAACGAGTGGTTCGTTCTCGGCGGTTTTATGGAGTCAGCTGTCCTCATAGAGAATAATAAACAAACCGCGGTACTCAAGAAGTAGAACCTGTGAACACGTCTACCATTCTTGAGTGTGTGTGTGATTGGTTTATTGAGTGAACTTTCTTTGCAGCCCAAAAGGGCTGAATTGCGAAATTCAGTACATCATCTTAATTAGGCTTAGCGTGGGATTTTCCATACATGATAAAATACAACCAATAAAATCTGACTGTAAAATCAACACTATAAATAAAATTTCCGCTATACGTTGCTGTTCAACAGTTTGGTAATAAATGGCGGGGGACTGTTAGCATACCACTTTGTACGTGTTGGTATGAGGTCGAGTTTACTTGTTTGTCTTGTGGCCCTCCCGGCACTTCGCCCCTTCGGTGCGGAAGCCACTGATGGTAGAGGTTTGACTTGGACAGTTTTTTCCAAACTCCATGCACAGGTTTTCTCTTCAATTTTGTCATGGAGGCTCTGGAGTGACGCTACTGTGTGTTTTACATTGTTTTCATTATAATTACCTCTCGAGGTAATACTGCAAAACTCTTTTCATATTGCAACATTCTAGGTAAAAAGAGTCATGTTATAGATTTTTGCAGCACTAACTCCTAACAAGGTGACCATGTATGAACGCGTACTGGGGCGTATCTAACGTAAATAGTTCATCTAAACACTGCCTATTCTGCACGAACATGCAGTGGTAATCACATCAAGTAAACCATGGAAACTAGACTTTGTTTTTGTCAACAAACTCCAAGTGACGGGTATTTCAAGGTGGCCGTGTGTAAATGGATTATTGCGCCATTGTGAAGGGAAAGAAACGCAACACCGTGTTGTTCTCTGCAGCGAAACTGCTATTTATATTAGATTAGCATAGGTAGGATGGTAGTCGCTGTGACTCAAAAAAGGAAAAGTTGAGCATAAAATCGAATATTGCATAGAAGACAGGAAAATGTACATTAGGAATGCACCAAAGAAATGCTGAGCTTAAAAGCTACAATCCATCGAAACGATGAGAGAGAAAAATAACTAAAATAGTAAAATCAAAACAGAAACATTTCTCCTTACATTCAGTTACGTGTGGACGAACATGGTAATCGAAGGATATTAAATTTTGTTGTATTTCTTGCCGCCAATATTTCAGATCCCTACCAAAACAGCTCACATCATACACTGTCTGATAGCATCAAGGAGGTCATGGACTCCT